>NW_023270865.1:12543064-12593815 GCF_011800145.1 Mirounga leonina
AAAAAAAAAAAAAAAAAAGAGGGTACCAGAGCTCCTGAGGATCAGGAATCACACTTCGACTCCTTGTGACATCTACTGTGGGAGAGCGAAGTGTTTTCCTGACCCTCCTCATTTCCCCGAATGTTCCCTGCTAGATCTCCATCATCACCTGGGTTCTCTCAAGCCTGTCTCTCCTCCTTGTGACCTAAAACGATTTAATGGTAATAACTATAATAATCAAATGCTTACTATACATTAAATTATTAAGCAGATTGTTTTAGTTAATCATTTCAAAAACACTGTGAGGGGCACCGGTGTGGCTCAGGCAGTTAAGCGACCAACTCTTGGTTTCGGCTCAGATCACATCTCATGATCTCGGCTCAGTTCCTGGGATCCAGCCCTGTGATGGGCTCCTTGCTCAGCGGGGAGTCTGCGTGAGGATTCTCTCTCTCCCTGTGCCCCTCTCTCTGCTCTCACTCTCTCTCTCTCTCTCTCTCAAATAAATAAATAAATAAATAAATAAATCAGTCTTAAAAAACACTATGAAATAAGTATCATGATGATAATATCCATTTTATAGATGAGTAAACTGAGGCAAAAGGGGGTCAAGTTCAACCAAAGCCTTCATACTGAAAGGAATAAGCCCCAGGAATTAATCAGTTAACTGAAATTGAAACAAGGAATCGTTAAAAATGGATTCATGCATACCTTAAAATTCTGTTTTTTTAAATGCATAATATATGTCAATTTGACAAGGGCTTTTCTTTTGGTAGAAGTTGCTAATGGAATTCAGGGGTGTTTTTCTGGCAGAAACCACATGTATAATATATGCTTAACATTTTCTGGTTTCAGTTTCTCTGATGCAAAATAAACCTGGAGACACGTGTGAAACAATCTGACACAGAATCTAGATTGCTTTTTTGTTTTCTATAATCTTATATATTTTTCCAACATTCAACTTACATGGCTCACTCTTGTCTAGTCGTTCCAAAGCATTCCACCTAGTGTTCACCGGGAGAAAAAAAGCACCTTTTCTCATACTCCATTTCATCACTAGTTATCTTTGATTAAATTACGTGTTGACATTGGTATTAAGAGATTTGACAACTAATTCTTAGAAACTCATCTGGTAAAAGCAGAATTGTGTATCTCTCTTACAGAGGATTCTGTTTCCAATATGGTTGTAACCAGATGTACCACCTCAGATGCTCGTGTAGAATCTATGTCCCCTCCCCACGAACCTGGAAGACCGTCAGTAACTACCTTGGCAGAGTATGGCAAAAATGACGCCGTGTGACTTCCAACCTTAACTCATAAAAATGCCACTCACTCCTACCTTGTTCTGCACACTGCAGAGATGCTACATGGGGAGGAGCCACGGCCCGGAGCCAACCCCCAGCTGATGTTAGCACCAGCTTGCCAGCCATGTGAATGAGCTCTCTTGAAAGCAGATCTTGCTGTCCCAGCCAAACCCCTCTTCCATCTTATACCATATGCGGAGAAGGAGCCGTCTCTGCTGAGCACTTCCCAATTACAGATTAGTGAATGAAATACAAGACCATTATGTGAAGCCACTCGGTTTAAGTAGTTTGCTGTGCCGCAGTAGATCACTCCAGTGTTTTGGGTATCATTAGTATGTTTCGCAGAGGGAATGGAGGACATAGATCAACTAGTGGGTCTGCTAAATAAACGTCCTGTGTCACTCTTCCATGATTAAGAGCGAAAGCCGAGCTTTGAACCCAGCAGTCCGAAATCAGAATTATATTACTATATTCCTAGAAAAAATGTAGAAGCCCTTACTAAACCGTACATAGCAGTTGATGATACATAATAATTTGGTTTGATTTCTTAACTCCATGCCTGTAGACAAGCTCTTAATATTTACAGGTTTCAAGGCAGGAGTACAAATACCAGAAGTCTAATCTTTAAAAGTGAGAAATGAAGTTAAAAACTTTCAAATAAGTTTTATCCTCTTAACTTGAAATCTAAATTTCGGGTTGAGTTCGTGGACTCCATGGCTATACCCCTTTTCTTTCTACCCCTGGATTCTTCCCTCACCACAAGGGCTTTGGTCACAGGTTTGTAACCTCCAGCTCATACATCCTGGCTTCATTCACACATCCTCTTGCCCCATCAGCTGCCTCTTGGCCAGCCCCAGGTCCTAGGGATAGTCCTGGGGAGGACAGTCAGCCCTAGAAGAATGAACCCAGGAAAGAGGTCCATGCGAGCTCAGAAAGTAGACATGAGCAATTCAGGTAGAAACTTCTGGGCTGTTAGTGCTCAGAGCACATTCTAAATTGAGCGGTGGGCTCTGGATGGACTCTGGGTGGACACCTACCCTTGGCCGAGTTTCCTTGTGCTATGTGGAGGAGTGCAGCTGGAGGGGACTGCAACTGAGGGACGCATGACCGGGGCACCTCTTCTCAGCTCTAAGGACAGAACTAACCCCACTTCCAAACCCTCTCCCTGACCCTGTTTCACCATGTCTGGCCCATGATTGAGGATCAATAAATATTTACCAGATAAAGTAGCCTTGTTCCCAAAGGCAAATTTTGCCTTTTCAATCTTGGGTGCTGCTGGGGCTTAAGACTGTCAGCCGTGAGTGAGGTCATAAAGCTGGGACAGGAGCCAGACTCCCACACATCTGTGAGCACAGCTAAAATTGACTCTGAGTGACTCCAAAGAGCAAGCACGGTGGATGAGAATTAGATTGGGTTCCATGAATGGTGGCACAAACAAGCATCAGACACTGGAAAATGAAACCCCGAGCACCGACTGTCCCAACCTCTTGTCCTGACGATGAATTTTCCACTGACACTGACAAACGGCTCTCATCTCCCTCACACCCGTGCCCACCTCCCTACCCAAGTACACATACTCTTCTGGTAATGACAACCAAGTAGCAGGGAAATGACTGGAGCTAAGGATGTAAAACACTGCACTTATGCACTTCGGAGATTCATTTAAGAAGGACTACTCATCCTGATTATTTCTTCAGAGCCGCCTCTGTAGAACAGCCTCCCAGTTCCCCCACCAGGAATGACAATGGCGCACTGTTACTTACCAGACCTTCCGAACGAGTGTATGTCATAGACACAGACCCTCCTACTCTGTTGAGTCCCATTTCAAAGTGCATTCTCCGCTACGTCCAGAAAAATCACTACCCATGGAAGTGGTTGCTTTAGTTCATCGGAGCTAGGGGTTTTAATACCATTTTAGTCCAAATAGAAAGGACTTGAGTCAGAAAGTCTTCTAAAAAAATAGTTTGCCTGTCATTTTGATTAAACTTCGTTCTACAAGCCTCAGAAAAAAAGACCAACGTAAGTTATACCCCAGGGTATTTTAAGTAAAAGTGGGGGGAAAAAGTAAAAGAACATTTTCAGGCCCAAATTCTGTCAATAAATTTATTTGGTTTTTATTTGGAAGGGTGTTAATGCAAATTCTTCATAAACACAGTAGGTGAAGATTTCTAATGGAACAGAACTTGCTCAGGCATAATTCCCGAAGGGTGTAATTTGAACGTGCACTCTGAATTGTTTCCTCTAAGGCTATCAGATCTGAGGCAAACAGCAAAGATTAAATCTGTGGGAAATAAACGTCACACTCTCTTCCTGAACATTCTTCTGACATTTAAAGTGTCCTTTCGCTTTAGGAAATCTGTCTCTGCCTAAATTCATGATTGGTGCTTCAGGCATAGACGTTGACAAAGAATTATATAAATTGATGTTTTATTTATTTTCTTTTTAAAGATTTTATTTATTCATTTATTTTAGAGAGAGAGAGAGAACGAGGGGAGATGCAGAGGGGGAGGGAGAGGGAGAGGAAGAATCTCAAGCAGATTCCTCACTGAGCATGGAGACAGATGCAGGGAACCAAGAGTTGGAGGCTTAACTGACAGCCACCCAGGCTCCCCTATAAATTGATGTTCTAAAAGGTACTTTCCTCTTTAGAGATTTTGAGAGAGTTTCATTAATTCCAGGGGAAAAGTAAACCATAGAGAGGTAATTTATTAATTATTAACTATTAGTTAATTGTTTCCCCCCTCCCCAGCCATAGAAAGCTAAAACGTAAGAGAATGATTCTTGTTCCCTCATTCCCAAGGTTATGCTTGCATCTTTTTCCTGTTGTGAACAGTTTTTTGTTTTGTTTTGATTTTTCTTCCATTACTATTTATTATTATTATTTTTTATTACAACTTTTCTTAAGGAGAATTATACCAGGTCCTGGAAGGGATGGGAGGTGAGAGATACAAGAAAGGATAGAATGGCCCCCCAAATATGTCCAAATTCTAATCCTTAAAACAGGGGACTAGGTCGCCATATATGGCAAAGGAGATAAAAGGCAAACATTTTCAGAGTGAATAAAAAAGCAGGACTCAGGGCGCCTGGGTGGCTCAGTTGGTTAAGCGACTGCCTTTGGCTCAGGTCATGATCCTGGAGTCCCGGGATCGAGTCCCGCGTCGGGCTCCCTGCTCGGCGGGGAGTCTGCTTCTCCCTCTGACCCTCCCCCCTCTCATGTGCTCTCTCTCATTCTCTCTCTCTCAAATAAATAAATAAAATCTTAAAAAAAAAAAAAAAAGCAGGACTCAGCTATGTCCTGTTTTCAAGAGATGAAATTAAAGTATAAAAACAGAAATAATTTAAAAGTAAAAGGAGGAGGGGCACCTGGGTGGCTCAGTTGGTTAAGTGTCCAACTCTTGATTTTGGCTCAGGTCTCAGAGATCGAGCCCCTGTCGGGCTCTGCGCTCAGAAGGGAGTCTGCTTCTCTCCCTCTGCCTCTGCCCCCCTCATTTCTCTCTCTCTCGTACTTTATCTCTCTCTCATACTTTCTCTCTCTCTCCCTCTCAAATAAATAAATAAATAAAAGGAGGAGAAAAGGTATACCATTGTAAATAAAAAACTATAAGAAAACTGGTATGGCAAAATTAATATTGACCAAGTAAACTTCCATACCAGAGATAAAGAACATTTCATGATGAAAAAAAGGTCAAGACACAATGACCCTATATGTATATATACACATCTAAAAGCAGAGCTTCAAAACACATGAAACAAAAACTTACAAGCTAAACAGAGAAATAGACAAATCCACAATCATAAGGAAGTAATTGATAAAAACATAAATTTTTGAAAAATATGTAAGGATATAGATTTGAACAATATTGACCAGTTTGTCTAACGGAAATCTATAGGATATCACACCCAACAATTGCAAGAACACATATTTTTTCAAGAGTCCATGGAAATGTCATGAAATGCAATACATTAAACATGACCACAAATTAATTGTCCCTCCTCTCATTAAGAGGTAGAATCCATTTTCCCACTTTTTAAATCTGAGCTGGTCTTACAATCTGCTTTGACCAATAAAGTATGGCAGAATTGATGTTGTATCATGTAGGAGTCAAGGCCTCACAGGCCTTGACACTTTGTCCCCGCCAGGAAGTCAAGGCTAATCTCCGAGGTTGAAAGAGAAGCCCAATCATGGCAGTGTCCCAACTGTGCCCAGCCCCCAGCCAACCCTCCAGTTGAATGCAGTCTCAGAGTGAGATCAAAAGAAGTTAGCACAAGAATCATCCAGACAACCAACAGAATCATGAAATAATAAGTTATTGTTTTTAAAACCACTAGGTTTTGAGGTGGCTTGTTTTTTGTGGGTAGTTGGTTATAAAGCAATAGATCTATGACATGCTTAAGAAAGACCATATATTTGACCATAACATCATCTCAATAAATTTCAGTGGATTTAAATTATACAAAGTATCTTCTTGACCACAGTGAGTTAAATTATAAATATTATAAATTGAGAATGAAAAGAAATCTAGCAAGTTTACAGATATTTTGAAGTTAAGCACATAGTTCTAAATAATTTATGGATCAAAGAAGAAAGCACAAGGGAAATTATGAAGTATTTTAAACAAGATGATAGGGAAAACAGTAGTCAAGATGTATGGAATGCAGTTAAAACAGCTTGTAGTTTTAAGTGCTTATATTAGAAAAGAAAAAAGCTTTTAAACCCATTGGGCTAAACTTCCACCTTAAGAAGCCAGACAAAGAAGAAAAAATGAAAAACAAATTTCGAAGAATGAAGGACAAATATAGTCATAATTGACAGAGACAGATCTGATCGTGTATGTAGAGAACACTGGGACAATAAAACAACAAAAACCTTGGAGAATAATGAAGGAATTTAGCGAAGTCTCAGGATACAAGGTCTTCACAGAAAAATCAATATATTTCCAATAAACAATAAACATATTAGCAATAAACAATTAGGAAGATAAAATAAAACATCATCTACAAAAATAAAAATATGAAATACTTAGAATAACTTTAACAAAAAAGTGAAGGAACTCCACACTTTAAACTGTAAGATGTGGTTGAGATAAATCAATGAAATCTTAAATAAATGTCCATGTATTGAAAGACTCAATATTGTTCTGTCTATTTGCCCCTAACTTCATCTATAACTTCAGTGGAATTTCAAACAAGAGCCCAGCAGGCTGGCCAAGGCAGTCTGTCTTGGTCTGTGTGGTGCATGGGGGTGCTTCAGCCTCACCCCATATTCTAGGATTCTCTCAGTGGCATCTTGTTCTTCAATAGTTGTTGTTCCTCTTATGAGGGAGAGCAAAGTCAGTAACAACCTCTGCCTCCCTCTTGGTTACCTTCTTTAGGAAACTTTGAACACTCAGTTTGGGTCGTCTGTCCTTTCTGTGCTGTCTTTTCTTAAATTCTCATTTCTGGCATCAAAGTGCTTAAACCACTTCATTGAACTGCCAGTTGACTTGACATCATCCTCCCCAAGATCATAAACTTTGTGAGATCAGCCTCTTATCTAGCCCCTGTTCCCAGGCAGCCTTCCTTCATTGTCACGAGCAATCCCTTGGGTTTGTTGCCACTGCGCCCCACTTTTTCTTGTCCTTCCATCATGGCTGACTCTTCTGACTTCTTCTTTATCTCTTTATGGGGGGCAGCCTCCCCAGCCCATCTGGGGAGCTGGTTCTTCGTGAGATACTCAACTAGAGCAGTCAGGGGCCTCTTTGTGTGCCTGGGTCACAATACTTTTAACAGTTGCATAATGGTGATCATGCCCCTTTGTTGTCTAAACCAAGAATAATGAATAAGGAGGGGGAGGAAGAGAAGTAAGCATCTTGAGAACTGCAGCTAACAAAACTAATCACATGGTGAAGGGCATAGTTAAATGGTGTTACTTTTTCTTCTCCTGGTCTCTGAATCTATGCTTTGGCTCTTTCTTCTTCTTAAATCTTGACATTCCCAAGGGTATCATGGAAAGTGTGTCCCATAGAGAATTTCCAGCCTCCATCCACATAGTCCTTGTCACCATAGCAGCTTCTGGACAGGTCTCCTATGTTCCCAAAGCCACTGTACAGCTGTGATGAGGAGCTAGAAATGCCACTTGTGGAAGGCGTTCCTCCCCATGGTTCCGCTCACCCACAGCTGATGCCCCTTCTGTAGTCCGGCAGCTCGGGTTAGAGATTCCTGCCTGAGAGCACCATAGAGCAGGATTTTAAAGCACCCAGGTCACCATTACCCACCTACAAACATTTGACTCCATTCCCTATGCATCTTGGAGCAAACTTCTTTTTTCTACTCGCAGCACTAGAAAAAGATAATTTTCCCCTGAAAGGCCATGTTGCTTATAGAAAAACTTCTCCGAAACATGAAAAAGTTACAAGAAAATTAAGTGACCATTAACTTGTTTTGGAAAATCAATCTCAAATGCTTTGGGGTAAAGTTTATGATGTGTTTTTTAAAAAACACATCACCAAAATTTTACAGGAAGTCATGCATAGCTTTTGTTCTCCCACTGGCTCCCAGTGTCTATGCTTCCTAGGGGGAACATCCCTTGAAATAACTTTGAAGTCTTTGACTACTTTACTAGATAAATCCACTGTGTATAAAATGGCATCTTTATGAGATAATGAATTAATCTCTAGGTTCCACTGGGGCCTGGACTTTGAGCTTTGCTATGAATTACGGCACCTGCTGTAATTCTGTATCACACACGCAGGATGGAAACATTTTTTTCTGAACTGATTAACTGGGACTGAACTAACTGCCTGAAATATCTTCTTAAGGTTTTAAACCAATTATTTCTTAATATACCAAATATGAAATTATTTTTATGTTAGGTCATTTATACAAACATAAATTGAAAATAAAAAACCAAACTTTGCCACTGAAGTTTGATAAAAGATGAACTTGGAAAGAAAAATTTTCAATATCAGACATTGGTAACCTACTGTCATTAAAATTTGCAAGTCAAAAAATCAGCTCCAAAGAAAAATATGGACAAATTATGACCTCTGTATAAAATGACACATAAGTTGTTAGATGATAGCTGATCTAATTCTGGATTAGTAAAGACACATTAATTTTGCTGTTTCACTCCATAGAGGAGGGTTGATCAGCACATCATCAAAAATAATAGGCTATGTTAACAGT
Organism: Mirounga leonina; assembly: GCF_011800145.1. NCBI lineage: Eukaryota > Metazoa > Chordata > Mammalia > Carnivora > Phocidae > Mirounga > Mirounga leonina. The sequence goes on from NW_023270865.1 coordinate 12,551,509, forward strand.
GTGGGGGAAAAAAAAAAAGGAAAAGAATAGTAGTTTTAGACCAAAACAGAAGCAACAGAGAGAGCTTGCTTTATTTTGGCATCTATTTAGTTAATGAAACATATAGAATAAAAAAAATTAATCATGTTTGAGAAAAATCAGATGATAATCTTTATCCTGGGAAGTGTCTAAGATATTTTCAATAAGAGACACTATCTTCTACTTCACAAGATTTACAATGTGCTTTCCTCTTCAGAACTATGGGTTTTGCTGTCTTCTGGGAGAGGAAGGAAAGCCCATTCAATGCCCCCAATATTTTTACTGCAGTATCTAATTTATAGCAGTAGGCCTGTGTGTGATTGCTGCCTACTATTTCATTTTGTAGGATTTCTCCAAACTCCTTTGAGGGTATGACCACAATCCATTATATTTTAGCCCCATCTTGAGACTTTTGCCCATAGGTATGGGGTTAGAGGACATTCCTGCCCCCCAAAATGACTTTGCCAAGTCTTACCACTTGCAGCTTGAACAGCATCTTCTCATGGTTCCCTGTGTTCAGTCCCAGCTAACTAGTCAACCCTGTAGAGATGGATCATGTGTCCGCTGCTCCCCAACATGAAATCTCTCATTACTGAAACATGCCTCTCTTTTACCCCCAAGGAGCTGTTCCCAGAATGTTCTTCTCCATTTGTTCCATTGGCAAACTTCTACTCATGCTTCAACACCCAAGTAATGCCGGTTCCTCAGTGATGCCTTCCCCAGCCACCCCAGGCACACCTGCTTCTCTGGCCTGCCACTTCCTTTTGCTTGCCTGTATCCCAACACATATGCTGCCGTGCAGCCTGGCCCCACAGACTCCCTGTGAACCTGTGTCACCCTGTGGCCCACTACTCACAGCATCTGGCACACAGGGGGTGTTCTGTAAATGTTTGTCCTTCAAGTGAGTGGTTGAAAAGAGACGGAGGACCTATAGGTCTAAGTTTTTACAATATTAGAAAATATTTTTAAAATAATTAAAATATTTCCAACTATTTCCTTACCATAAATGCTGTGATATTTAAGGCAGTCCAAGTTTGAATGACAGCATTTACTGCTGTTTATATCGTAACTCATATTGCGTGCTAAAATTTTAATTATTGTTAAGCAGTGAATTCAATTCTTTAGATGCATGCACCCTCCCCACCTGGAGTGTTTCTTTGGAGTTTCTGTGTAATCATTTCATGGATGGTACATTTTGTTGAGTGGTAATTCTGCCAGATCCTATTTCTACCTTGACTTGGTCACATGTGGGCATGTGACTATGTGCGGGTGTGTTAGTAGGTGGGGGCTGTGAAGGTGATGAGGGAAAATGGTGGGTGTAGACAAAATGTACATACAAAAGGCAAGGTGCTGGAAAACAGGGGAGCCTAGGGGCACATATTCCTCCCAGGTTGGCAAACCCACTCTGTACTCTCATAGCGACCTCTCCACCTCCTGCACCCCACCTGACACTACAGAGAGGGGTTTCTCATCCTTTACCCTTTTTGTTTCTAGTGAGTTGATGTGAATACAAGGATGTACACTAATTAGAAGGGCAGACTTGCTAAATACAGAGCAATGATCATCTAGTCTGTGTCTAAGTCTCTTTGTCCAGTATTTATAATGAGATGCTCTGAACAGTACCTACAATTATTCTCCATTAAACGTGCTGTTGTTGATGACTCCTCTTGGTGACTGAACAGTCCAGGACAAACATGAACACTTGTGGGGTACAAATAATGGATTGCTTCTTTGACAGCAGATTGACATTCCTGGTGTCTCTATTACATGATCTGCTCCGATCCCATTCTGAGAGACAGAAACCGGATTTATACCCAGTGCCTCACCCAGGATTGCGCTCATTAATATAGATTAAAACAAATGACATCTAGGGGCTCCTAGGTGGCTCAGTAGGTTCAGCGTCTGGCTCTTGGTTTCGACTTAGGTCATGATCTCATGGGTCATGGGATAGAGCCCTGCATTGGGCTCTGTTGGGCTCTGGGCTCAGTGGGAAGTCTGCTTGAAGATTCTCTCTCTGCCCCTCCCCCATTCATGCATTCTGTCTCTCTCTAAAATAAAACTTTAAAAACAAAAACAACATATAGAATGAGCATGTGTAACACTCTCGCTTCCTACATCTGCCCCTAAACAGTAGTTGTTTTCCTTCTTCTGTGACCTCTGGACTCCTTCCCATTTTTGCAAATGATCACATCCTAACTCCTTTGTGACAGTTGTTTAACTGGGAAAATATTATTTCAAGTACTGGTGGGATTCGCTATGTTGGAATCACAGTGCTACCTATTCACATTAACTATTCTGTTTTCATCATTCAGAGGTCATTTTTAGAAAATAGAATGTAAAGCATTTTATTTCATATGCTTTAAAATCTAATCACCAATTACTTCAAATGACTTACATGTTCAACTCATGTTTCTAAGGAAAGCATGACTGCCTGCCTCTTCATTTGTTCTGTCATTGCTCATTAAACTGTGCCATTTCCCTCCATTAGGAGGATTAAAAGGTGGAAAATCTCCAGGTGTCACTAGTTAGGAAACTATTCCTGGGGAATCAATAGCCTCATTTTTCTTTTGCTCCTTTCATTTAAAAAATACTTATCTAGTGAAAGAGAAACATTTCTCGCTGCTGGTGAATATATTTCCCAGGACTTCATTAAACCAAGTAATAGGATCAGTGTTTAAATGATTAAGTAGATACATAAGCTTTTACAAAAAAGAAAATCTAATTAAGATAGGGCTCACAGAAATCAAGACACTAATAATTAACCCAAATGACTACATAGGTCTATAAGAGGGTTATGCAAACGTGAGGCCGTATTAATATACACAAGCAATGATGCAACGTTTTGGTAGTTTGGGGGCTAGAAGTATGCAGTGTGCCCTGCCTACTTGTATGTAATACAAGTATGTCATACATACTGGAATAAAACTACTTTTTTCCACTCGTCTTTAACTTTTAATAAACTCTCTGTACTGTTTCAGAAGCTAGAAAACAGGCCAACATTCCTAGAGCTTGCATTCCCGGTGACAGATTGTTTCAACCCAGCAAAAAAGTCCTGCTCACATTTGCCAATAAGCACGAGGCACACAGAGGACCAGTACACAGCGCTGCATTGCCAGGGGGCACTTTGGCATCTGCCCACAGCATTCTAAACTCTTTCCCATTCGTAACATGCCTGAAAAACTACACATGGAGCAAAAAGTTTGATAAAAATATATTTAAAACAAGCAAGAAAAAATAGTTTCAGCCTTAAGGATAACTTTCATCATTCTTTTAACCAAGTAGAGTTAAATTATACGTAAAATGATTTCAAGTACCAACTTATAAAAGATGTGATAAATCAAAAACAAAGAACCAGAGAACTTTTTTTTTTTTTTTCAGAAAAATGTATTTGCAATTCAAATGTTCATATAAAAAGCATAAATTTTAAAAAGTTCATAGATGTGTGTTTTTAGAAGTGCTATGGTTTCCCCATTCATTGCAATTACATTCCAAAATGTGCAGGGTGGTCTACCCCACGCTGCCTTACACTTGGGTCACACAGAAGTCACTCTCATCACAACCTCCCCTGAGCTGTTATCTTCTGACAGATCTTCGTGGGGCCTCATCCGATTGAAAAGATGCAATAACACGTAGCCACACTGAAACCTCGGGGAAGTTAACTGCGTTGGGTGGACCAAGTTCCTGTTCCGCAGAGCTGTCAATGGCAACCATAAAGTCCTGCTTGTGGAAGACTCTCCCCGGCTACTTTCTTCGATGTCTGTGGCTTTATCATAATTTAGTACATCCCAGTGTAAGTTAACAGCTCGCCAGCGCTTAAATACTCTGTAAACTGCAGCTCCTTCATGGACAATGAGACCTAAAATTCAAGGAAAAATAAAAAAAGGCCGGTCATAATCAAAAAAGTTAAGAATGTTATTTGTATACAAGTAAGGGATTGAAAAAAAATAGTCAATTCTCTGTTACTCGTCATCGTCAAAAAACATGGTATCCTGACTTCTCAAATATTATGGCTAGTGGTAAGCTACTTTCCAGATTACACAGGAATAATCAATATGCAAAGAATAAGAATACACTAACATGCACAAAGCAAAGTTCTCATGAATATAATTAACTTGCCCCATCACGGCTGAGAACATACCTTGGGCACTTACATTGCCTTAAGAGAATCATTAGGTTTATTGATTCTTTCATCATCTCTGAGTGCCCACCATGGGCCACGCAATGTATTGGGGAATTTGGTCTCAACTGGTAACTTAGTTTAGGAAAGAGACAGATATTAAAATCATTACCATCTTCCCAGTTCCTAAAACAATGTCTGACACATAGGAGGTATGATACACCTTTTTCTTACTTTTACTCTCTTCAACAATCCAACAAAAATGTATTTAGCACCCACTTGAGTTTCATGTATATTACCTCATTGAGTTTTCATTATGAACACATCCAGCATTTTACAAACAAGGAAGGAGCTCAAGAGCAGACAACTACTAGCGGGGGAGGAGGGTTTCAGACCCAGGCAGGCTGGCTCCAGAGTCCTTGTTCTTTGCTGCTATACAGTAAATTGAATGACTACACATTTCTGAGACAGACTCTCGGGAAAATAAACAAGGTAATGCAAGAACCTCAGGAACCATAAACTGGCAGTGTGTAACTAGGATACATGGCTCCATCTCTACCATCCAGCCCAGATCCCGTCACACCCTGCATTTTTCACACAGTTACATTTCAGCATGTGGTCCAAGAGCTTTTGAATTGGTGACTGCTCACAAAAAGAAATTCCTTGGGGGAGGCCCCCTTCATTTGAGAAGTGAGAAGAAACTCTTCTCCTTCAGGAGGCTGAAATTCCATTGAAAGTCGGTAGAGAGATCAATAAGAGTCTTTTTTTAGATGGAATATGGTTTCAACTCAAGTCGTGATCTCAGGGTCGTGAGATTGAGCCCTGCGTCAGGCTCTGTGCTTGGGCGGGGTGGGGGGGGATCTGCTTAAGATTCTCTCTTGCCCTCTCCCTATGCCCCTACCCCCCTTCTCTCTCTCTCTCTCAAATAAATAAATCTTTAAAAAAATGTTTATTATGTAGTTGTTCATATTTGAGGGGGAAAATCCCAAACAATCTTAAAGTGCATTCTGAGAAGAATGGATAAACTGCATTATGTGGATCAATGATCACAGCAACACAATTGAAGGGAACAAAGTCACATGCACTAAGATGGATAAATCTTAAAAGAGCAGAAATCTCAAAGCCACATTAAAAAAAAAAAGTTTCAGAAAGAAATGATTGGGGTAAGTCATTATTAATTAAAAAGTCAATAGTGTGGGCGCCTGGGTGGCTCAGTTGGTTAAGCGACTGCCTTCGGCTCAGGTCATGGTCCCGGGGTCCTGGGATCGAGCCCCGCATCGGGCTCCCTGCTCGGCGGGAAACTTGCTTCACCCTCTCCCACTCCCCCTGCTTGTGTTCCTGCTCTCGCTGTCTCTGTCTCTGTCAAATAAATAAATAAAATCTTAAAAAAAAAAAAAAAGTCAATAGTGGATCTATGTAAAAAGTATAAAAACATGCATAAAAATAATAGCCATGAAAGGCATGATAGTGGGGAGCAAAGAAAAGAAACAAGATCCAGGAGAGGCTTCAAAGAGGCCATTGGACTGTATCTCTGATGTCACATTTTTTTATGCTGGTGGTGAAGATGTGGCTGTTCAATATATTCTGCGTACTTTTTTTGTGCCTGAATAATTCCTATGTTAAAAAATTACAGAGAATTAGGAAAATTTACCTAAGATGTATTGAGGCATAGCAACTCAGGGAGTGGAGACAAGTAGGGAGGTTACCACGTTGCATGTGGAGAGCAGAACGGAAACAGTAATGAGAATATAGAGGGACAAAGCAATACACTTGTCAGATTTTAAAAAAAAATTGACAGAAATAGAAATGCACGAGGCAGAAAGAATCAGTCTCATATTTTTTTTTTAAAGATTTATTTATTCATTTGAGAGAGCGAGAATGAGAGAGAGTACATGAGAGGGGGGAGGGTTAGAGGGAGAAGCAGGCTCCTCGCCAAGCAGGGAGCCCGATGCGGGACTCGATCCCGGGACTCCAGGACCATGACCTGAGCCGAAGGCAGTTGCTCAACCAACTGAGCCACCCAGGCGCCCCCCAAAATTGACAGAAATAGAAATGCAAGAGGCAGGAAGAATCAGTCTCATATTTTTAAGGCTGCATGAAGGGGTGATTGAAAGGATGATAGTTACCTTCCCATAGGCACAATGAGTAAGGGTTTTGAACATGGTTTTGTTGGGAGGATTACTTCATTTTTTTGTCAGCTAAAACAATGGCAGGTAGGTGATGGAGATACCAGTTTTTTAGAAGTCACAACTACCTAATACCAGAATTTAAGTTTTATATCACTCCCTTCCCAGGGGATAAACTTCTGACACTTGTGACCTAAAAGCATTCCAAGGATGTGAACATAGGCCACTAAAACATGCATGTGGTCCAATAAATAAAAATAGATAATAATTGTGGAACACCACCAAATAATGAGAAGGAATGTAAACTTCTGTTAATCATAGCAAATGCAATGTTGATTGTTTTGATCAACTTCATTTTCCTAAGGAATAATTGACACAACTGATCAGATATTTTTGGGAAATGGCCAAAATAAGTAAAGACTACCAGATTTTAATTGATGATTCTATTATTAGCCTTCCGAAATCTCTGTGGGCCATGATTTAACTTTTCTGGCTCTATTTTTCCTATTAAAACACAATCAGAGTACCTAATCCATACGTTCAGCAAGATAGTATAAAGATAAATTGAAATTCATCAATTAGAAAGCACTCAAATTTCCTCGAGATGCTGGTTCTATAGCACAGAACATTATTATTAATTAAAAAGTCAATAGTGAATCCATGTGGTGAGAAACATTCATTCACACTAATCACAAAACCATTACAGCTCGCAACAGGTTCATTCTGGAGAAGTGCAGTGATGGGGGATGGCTTCACCCCAGGAAACCACTCATTTCACAGGATCGTATTCTTTTTTTTATCCATTTCCTTTAAGAGGCCAGAAATCAGATCATTTGCTAGAGCTTAAAGTCACTTTCTGGGAATACATTCCTGGTAGCCCTTTTCTAAATACATAAATCTACCCAATGTGCACAAATAAATCCCACAGGTCTTTATAGTACATTTTGAACGGAATTTAGAGAGAGAGCTACTTGAAGTTTTCATAGAGACAGAGTCCTCTTGAATTTCCAGCTCCATGTGCTGCTTAATTGCATTTCAAGTTACGAATGATGCTTAGATTTTTATTCCCAGGAGCGTTCAGAATTACTCCTTGCCCTTTAGAAGCTTAAATTTTCCCGAAATAAGAGAATGCCACTCCACCCTAACGTTGTCCTCTGGAAGGTGCATTTTCCCCTTTCTTCTCTAAATCTTCTAGAATCGTAGCAAATGCCTTTTGTACTTGAGGTAATGAGAACATATGGCTACACCCATCACTGAAATCCAAGAGTAAGGATTCATTTGACTTTAGCCCACATGCTGAAAATCCAACAATTAAAAATCATACTGCCATACTTTCTTACTGATGATCTTTTCTCCTCTTGTTTCACAACTGATAAGCTCACTTCCTCCAGTGGCTTCACTCTCTGAGTAACACCTCAAATTAAGCATTAAGTGAATTTGTCGCCTTGACATTTCAGGGCATATAAGAACAGGCTTAGATTTATTCTGAGATTTATTTTTTTCATCTGAGTCACTAGACCTGAGAGGAAAAGCAATGATAATTTCTATAAAATGTAAATATTAAAGGATACTTTTAGGATACTTGCTACATTATTAATTGCATGGGTGTCAACAAGGTATGATTCATAGGAATTTGGGGTTTTGAGAGTTCAGTAAGTATGTGTGTATATGTATGTGTGGTTGGCTGCTTTTTATCATTTCCCTGCTTTTTATCATTTAACATTTAACTGGAGCATCCCCTTATTGATGTGCAAAGGAACATTTTTGTTAGGGAACAATCTTCTTAAAAAAGAGCAAGTTTAAACGTTTCTGGTTTCACTGAAATAAAAGCACAGTGTTCATGTATAGGCAAAATATATCCCAAATTTGTAAGTGATGTGTTGGTTGAAATTCTTATATGATCGCAGAAAAGGAATTAATTACCCAAAGAAATGATGGGGGAGATTATCAAGGTACAGATGCTCACAAGTGTGTATACACACACATGCCACTTGTCCATGTCTATTTCAATACAAACAAATGATGTGTTATAATGAACAGAGACCTGTAAAATTTAGAGTCAAATACAAACAAATTTCGATATTAACAACCAAACTACTGATCAAATAATTTCATTTCTTGTGTTACCAGTCTCAGCTCTTGTTCAAATAGATTTGGCTGTTTTTCAAAACTTAAATTTTTATCAAGGTTCTATTTTGTGCCAAGCACTGCACTAAGTGGTTTATCTGCATGATTTTCACTTAATCTTGACAGAGACTCTACAAATAGATACCATGATTGAACAATTTCATGGTTGAGGAAACTGAGACATGGAGAGATTTAATAACTGCCCAACATCATGAAGCTATAAGAATAAGACTACAGATTGGAGCTCAAATGTGTCTACTTATAAACCTTGAGTACTACAGTTGTATTCACGTTAAATTTTCAATGGTAAGGCAGTTTCTCCTAGTCATAGAATTAAGACCAACTAAAAGAGTCCTTGCTATGGACTGAATGTTTGTCTCTCCAAAATTCATATGTTGAAGCCCTAATCCCTAACATGATGGTGTTTGGAAGTGGGACCTTTGGGAGGGTAATTAGGGCTACTTTAAGTCATGAGGGGGAGGCTCTCATGATAGGATTAATGCCTTTATATAAAGTGGAAGAGACACCAAGGAAAGGCCATGTGAGGACACATGAGAATGACAACCATCCACAAACCAAAATGAGAGACCCAACTAGACTGAACATGCTGGCACCCTGACCTTGGACTTCCCAGCCTCCAGAACTGTAAAAAATATATGTCCTTTGTTTAAGCCACCCAATCTGTGGTATTTTGCTGTAGAGGCTCCAACAGATGAAGACAGACCATGTAGATCTATATCACCCTCATTTAAAAGATGAGTAAATTAAGCCCTGGAGACTGTGATTTGGGCAAAGTTAGATCATTAGCTGCCATTTTTAATATCCTTGTGTGTCACTGACACTATCATATCTCTAAGAGGCCCAGTGAAACAGCCCCTTCCTCCTCGCCCTGCCCACAAGAAGAAAGTTGTTGAAGGCAACACTACAAGTGGTGAGAGCCTCATCCGGGGAGCTGCACCCACCCTGAGCTTTCCCAAGAAGTGCAAGGTCCACAAAGGAATAAAGACTGAAGCCCTGTGTGCTGTTCAATCAAAACGACCTTTGGGAGAGCTAAAGAACTTGCAACGCACAGCAGATATTTGGCTAGAAAAGGCTCTTGACTGTGCAAATGTACAAGATTTCAAGATTAAATTTCACCCCTGTCCATTGTCAAGAGTTCTTTCTGTCTCTCTCCCTCTCTCCCCACCCTGCTCAGTGAAATTTACACACATTCTATAAAATACAACCGATGTCATTCAGAGAAGTCAATGTGCACCAGAAGCAGAACAGGGACTTTGGGTCCCATTTAATCCCACTTAAGAACAGTTTAGAGTCAATCTCATGAAGTGGACCCATTTTTGACTCCTTAATTTCTATTACTTGAAGACCAGAGCATGGTTGTTCAACGAGTATTAACTAAATAAGACTGTGGTCCAAGATACCCTTTGTAGTATGAGCTTTGCTAGAGTGTCATAAAATGCATTAATCTTCCTGGCGTATTTTCCCAACCTACCCCAAATTTAAATGCTCATGGACGATGTGACAGTAGAGGTAAACACTTTAAAAGTCACTCCCCCATGGGCCATCTGGGTGGCTGTTGGTTAAGCGTCTGCCTTGGGCTCAGGTCATGACCCTGGGATCAAGCCCCACATTGGGCTCCCTGCTGAGTGGGGAGCTGGCTTCTCCCTCTCCCTCTGCTCCTCCCCCCGCTTGTTCTCTCTTTTTTTCAAATAAATAAAATCTTTTTTAAAAAAAGCCACTACTCTATTGTTGAATCTTGTTAATATGAACCTTGAAGAAATAAACATGAGTGATTCCTTCTTTGTATACTGAATGCTTTTTGTTGAACTGAACTATATGTGGAGCTTAGAGAAAAAAAATGCAAAAATATAAAACTTACAGAGATGAAAACTGAAAGACAATATAATATATACCGTTGCCGAAGTCACTAGACTCACAAGACAAAGCCATCATAAATTGATATCTCAAAAGTCAGGTCTCTGGGAACTACATGCCCTGATTATATACGGGGATTTTTGTGAAAATGTAACTTCAGTGTTGCCCGTATCAGAACAAATAAGGTAAAGAAATATCCCACATAAAATGCACTTATGTCTATAAAAGATGAGTTGATTTTTCCATTGTTGAATATAAATTATATATATACATATATATGTATTAATTCACAGATTTGAGAATGGCAGGCTAATCATGAGAGCATAAAGTTCAGGGGCTCAAACACTCAAACTATTGGTAAGAAAATCTTCTGTGCAAGAAATGTAATAAGAGTAAGAATTATTCACGAACTTCCCACAGCACAGAAGCCCTTGCAACACAACAAGAGGCTGGCTAATTTCCAAATACTGATGATCTGACCCACCCAGCCCCAAAGTAGAGTACATAACAGTACACATGAAGAAAAGATTATTACAAATAGTGAAGACCCTAAGTGACTGTTTCTCTGAGAGTACACAGAAGAAAATTCACAGTGTCTGTCTTATGACCCTGCCACTCTCTCCGTCCTCCCGTCTGCTCAGTGAAGTCCACAGTCATCAGCCTGGATGCAAAGAGCACACAGGTGCTGGATCTTCCATATTGATGACGTCACTGCCTGGCGACTGAACAAGATGGCAAAACCGAATTTTTTTTTTTTTAAAGATTTTATTTATTTATTTGAGACAGAGAGAATGAGAGACAGAGAGCACATGAGAGGGGGGAGGGTCAGAGGGAGAAGCAGGCTCCCTGCCGAGCAGGGAGCCCAATGCGGGACTCGATCCCGGGACTCCAGGATCATGACCTGAGCCGAAGGCAGTCGCTTAACCAACTGAGCCACCCAGGCGCCCGGCAAAACCGAATTTTAATAAGGAGTATAATCGTTTACTAACTGGCAGGGAGGGAAGCACACTCTTTTCCAAAAAGTCCTGACATAGGTTGAATTTGCTGACTGTTCCCCAAGTCAATTAAGCTAAAACCTTGGAATCACCTAGACTCCTCTATCCTCTTGCACTAAATTCTGCTAATTTTATCTTCTTAGCAAATCTGTGATAAACCCGTAAGACAGAGACTTCTCCGGAATGATCACTCTCCTATAGTTCCACAATGAACTATTATTAAACAGGCTTCAAGATCCAGATTCTCTCATAGTTTCTTCTCTGACCCACTCAAAATTAGTCCCTCTCTCCTACCTTCCACCTCACCAGAAGGAAATGCCTGCACTATTTTCCTTATTACCTGGACTAGGATAATTTTTTTCTATGCCTGTGACCTCACTCAGCTCTGTGCCCCCAGAGCACAGGAGCCCTACTCCTACTTCAGTGCCTGAAACACAGCAGCAACTCGATAACTCTTCACTACATGAGCGGGAATGAGAAAGGGGAGAGTAGCCATCGCTGGAATCCAAGGGATGACAAGGGTCTAGTCGTGACGGTGCCACAAAGATCTCAAGTATTGTTCTTTAAAATGGCAGAGTACTATCTTAAGATACCAAATGGAGACACTGAAACATGCGACAAGGACTCCAAGACTAGAGATGGAAGGGGTTTAGGAATCGGGACCTATGTTTCATACATATATGAGCATATGTATGCGTACACACACACACACACACACACGAACGGGCACAGGATAGGAGAGCTAAAATTCTTTACAAGGACTCATTTTCAGTCCCAGTAAACTGTAGTCGACTCCTCCATGGTCTTTTTGGTCTGGTCATCAAATATCTCCCTGCATCCAACAATCATGAATCCAGCTAGTCGCAAAATGACTATGCTCAGGTCATGAAGCCTAAGAGGCTGATATGGATTCTTCTCTGCTATTTCCAGGCAAAACAGGGAGTATAAAAGAGATTGTCCATTCATCTGACTACTTGCTGTTCTAAGAAGCCAATCCACCAATCAATCATTTTAATGATTTCTTTTATTCCTTAGTAGATAGGAGACTTCCGATCTTTCAATTACTAGCCCTGCGTCTCAAATCTGCCTTTGGCATAGTCACAGAACATTCCTCAAAAGCTGTAGACCTTGTTACACATTATAAAACACATGGTACGTTAATTTTTTAAAGGATTAAGAGAATTCACCAGAGAGAAGAATTGTTATATCATCTAAGCTTCTGCCCAGAAGTGCCTGTGAGAAAAGCCACCTATGGATACGATTATTTCAATAAAAGAAATGAAGGAATAAGCCCAATGCCCTTAGAGATGACAAAGATATCCTAGAGCCCTCCTATAACTGGGAGCATGGATTAGAACTAGTTTAATTTCAGCTGAATACAACTTCAAGTCTGTCCTTCAATTCATGAGCAGATGAAACACCTTCAGCAAAAGGGTGACGTCATATCACACAGCGACTAGCAGTGGACATAGTCACTGAATTTCAAAATTAGAAAATACTGGGTATGATTTCATCTAACCCCTTTGCTTTGGGGGATGAGGACTCTGAGGCCCAGAGAAGTGACATGGCTTGCCCAACGGTCCACAGTTAGTGCTAGAGCCCAGGATCAGAGTCAGACCTTTGATGCCTGGTTCAGTGTGCTTTATACTCTGCAAGAACTCAGACTTCAGGAGCCATCGTTGGCCAAAGTCAGCCCACACTAGTGTCTTCTTGGCCCAAGGGATATCTTCCGTGAGCACAGTCTCTTCAGTAACACCCGAGGCTGGGATGGTAAGTTCTCCTCTGGTCTTCATCTTCAAGGGTACACTGCAGCATTGGGAAGGATTACAGTGACCCTCACAATTTATAGAAGTAACTCCGCAAACCCCAGTGAAACAGTATTGGGTTAAAATACCCTATCAACGTCCACTTTCTGTGTTAAAGTTTTTAGAACTGGGACTCTACTTTGGTGGGTTTCCATTTGTTTCCCACATTCCAGTATATGGACTAAAAACAGTTCTTTTTTTCCTTTCCTAAGTAGGCTCCACCCCAACGTGGAGCTCAATGCGGGGCCCGAACTCACAATGCTGAGATCAAGAGTCAGATGCTGAACCCACTGAGCCACCCAGGTGCCGTGGACCAAAAAGAGTTCTTAGAAGAAGGCTGTTATGGGCTTTTCCTAGTGGCAAGTAGAAACAAACACAATGTCTTTCTCCAATGGACAAACTGTCCACTGCAAACTCACAGAACACGATTTTATTAATCTCTAGAGTAAAGCATATATGTATTGGTTGTTCTATTTTTCAGGATGAGAATAACACTTAAAAAGATCTAACCTGAAACAACCAAAATCTGTTTATCTTTATGACTGTGATAGGCTATCTCATCTTTGTTGGCTTTGTTTTTCATTTCTCTTAAATCATACAAGCAGTGGATAAAAATTCCAAATAGAAGTAACCACCTATATGTGCTCTGGTAAGCGCTGTGAATTGTGCAAGACTGTTGAATCTCAGATCTGTACCTCTGAAACAAATAATGCAATATATGTTAAGAAAAAAAAAAAAGAAGAAGAAGGTAGCGGGAGGGGAAGAATGAAGCGGGGGAAATCGGAGGGGTAGACGAACCATGAGAGACGATGGACTCTGAAAAACAAACAGGGTTCTAGAGGGGAGGGGGGTGGGAGAATGGGTTAGCCTGGTGGTGGGTATTGAGGAGGGCACATTCTGCATGGAGCACTGGGTGTTGTGCAGAAACAATGAATCATGGAACACTTCATCTAAAACTAATGATGTAATGTATGGGGATTAACATAAGAATAAAAAAAAAATGGAAGAAAAAAAAAAAAAGAAGTGACCACCTAAACATAAATAAAATTTCTAACTCTTTGATTTCATTCACACAACCTCAGTAAGATTTTTTTAATTAAAAATATTAATGGAATTTTTAACCTGAATATTAAAATGCTCAGACCTTAGCTTTCCTTAATATTCTAGTCTATGACCTAGCAACAAAATTCAAGGTTTAGATGTGATTCTTTACATACATAATTTTTTTTTTTTAAGATTTTATTTATTTATTTGACAGAGAGAGACACAGCAAGAGAGGGAACATAAGCAGGGGGAGTGGGAGAGGGAGAAGCAGGCTTCCCGCTGAGCAGAGAGCCCGATGTGGGGCTCAATCCCAGGACCCTGGGATCATGACCTGAGCCAAAGGCAGACGCTTAATGACTGAGCCACCCAGGCGCCCCTACATACATAATTCTTACTAGGAAATTGTGTCACTCAGATCAATGGAAAGAGATTGCTCTTGGGATGCTGAATTAAATCTTGCCCATTCTCTACTAATATTTCTGTATGTTCTGTATGGCTCTATTAATTTAGAATACATGAGTAAAGACTTCACAAAGTGGCTATATTACTTTGGGTTTGGGGGGAATTTTTTTTCTCCATTTCTGACCTAAATTCAGCTCCCCCATCCCTCCAAAAAAGTATTTATTCCTGTTGTTATGCCTTAGGTGTTTGAGACGCCAACTGACGTGGTTTCACTTCATGAATAAACATCTTGTAAATGAGCCATTCGAGCTCAGCATATAAGAAGGGGTATTTACTAAATAATAAATAGAATTAACTGAATCACATAAATATTCTGTCACAGGCGCGACAATGTCTGGATTCCAATCTCGGGTCCCTCTTCCAATCTGTGAGACCCTGGGGGGACTACTTAATGGTGCCTCGTCTCCGAGATGAGAACAGCAACCTTATACCCAGTAGAGTGTTGAGGATTAAATAGGAAATCTGAGGAAAATTGCTTCGCATAATACCTGGATTAGAAAACATAATCTGAGATATTATTGCAGTATGGTCTTTAAAACCTTATTTCTACATATCTGGAATAAGATACGAGCTCCATTTCTGTGCTCATCTCCGTGCTTCCTGAGTTTGTCTCCGGCTCCCCTTCAGCACCCCCACAGTCCCCAAGCCTCTGTGCTGGGCACTGACGCATCATCAGAAGAGTGATCATGTTCACATTCTCTTCGTTAAATAAAGTTCTGGGCTGCAAAATAGTCTGAAGCCAGGAGATCCCCAGAGAGGCAGGTGTTGGTTCTGAAGAACAATGTCCAGGATTTTAGGTTAAGGGGCTGCCTCTTCATGTCACGGTTCCCTCTGCCACACAATCGACTCTGATCTCTCCTCCCAGGAAGACTTCCCGCCCCGAGCCGGTGGCCTCAGTACTCACCCATCTCCGACTGGCCTAGGGACACACTCAGATCTCTCAAAGGCTGCTCAGCTGTGCGTGAGCCTCGCGTACTTAAATTCCCACAACTAGGAATTCCCGCATGTGTGATCCCATGAGCATACGCGCGCGGCCACAAGAGATAGCCATCCTGGCCCCTCCGCCACTCTCAACCATCACCCATGATCTGCCCCCTGGTTCCTGGCTCCCCTCAGCCCTCTCGACACACACAACTTCATGTTTCGGGCCAGTGTGGATGACCCGACCATGACCTGAGGTGCATGACCCTTGCCCTCTGCTGTCCCTCCTTCACTCCAGTCTGGGCCCTTCCCTTCCAGAAACCATTCCAGCTGCAAGCTTCGAAACTCTCCCACCTGGTGTGGACAGCCACCGCCTCCTGGGCTTCTTACCCACTTTCTTAGTCTCAACGCACCCTCCTCCACCTGCTGAAGGCCGAGCCCCTGGGCCGCACATTCCTTCCCAGTCGGCCACTTCTTTCTGGCTCTGGTTCCTTCCTCCGCAGCGAGAAAGCACCCCCCACCCTGTAATCACTCTCCCAGCCCTGGAGGAGAAAGTCAAGGCTGACAGTGCTGCTCGGGCTCCCTGCAACTCTGCATCACAAACCCCATTTCAGCCCAGCCTCAAAGTTCCCCCGTCTCCACCTTGCTCCTCATCCCTAGTGCGTCAAAAATACGGAGCGACAGGGCCTTGCGGATCGGGCCACCCTCATTCCAGCCTCCAGGGGGCGCTCCATCATGCCCAGTGCAGGGCCCAAAGCCCTCGGCAGCTGATCGTCATTTTTAATGCTCCCCTCAGATCCTTCCCCACACGGTGCCTTGAGCGCACCACCAGTTTGACTGAGAAACGGGAGGTCTTTTGCCAGGAGGCCCTTCAGCTTGTTCTCCGGGAGCAGCACAGGCAGCTGTGCCCACTGGGCCTGCCCTCCCCCTGCCTGCCCTTCTCGGGCACCATGGCCCTCCTGGGCAAGGCCAACCCCTCCCCTGCGTGCTGGGGGCTAGCTCTGCATTCAGACAGGCATCAAGCTGTCCATTCTTCGGTCTTTTCTCTGGTTTCTTCTGGATCTTTCTTCTCAGCATTTGTCCCTGCCTGACTCTACCATTAAAACAAACAAACAGATGGGGTGCCTGGATGGCTCAGTCATTAAGCGTCTGCCTTCAGCTCAGGTCATGATCCCAGGGTCCTGGGATGGAGCCCCGCATCGGGGAAGCCTGCTTCTCCCTCTCCCTCTGCTCCTGCTTGTGTTCCC
Organism: Mirounga leonina; assembly: GCF_011800145.1. Lineage (NCBI taxonomy): Eukaryota > Metazoa > Chordata > Mammalia > Carnivora > Phocidae > Mirounga > Mirounga leonina. Next base: position 12,568,246 of record NW_023270865.1, read on the forward strand.
TCTCTCACTGTCTCTCTCTCTGTGTCAAATAAATAAAATCTTAAAACAAACAAAACAAAAACAAAAACAAAACCCCAGGAACTTTTCTCAATTCCACACCCAACTCTAGGTTCTGCCCTCATTTAACTTGTTCAGCCAAGATTTGTTTAACCTACATTCTTTTTTTTTTAAAGATTTTATTTATTTATTTGATAGAGACACAGCGAGAGAGGGAACAAGCAGGGGGAGTGGGAGAGGGAGAAGCAGGCTTCCTGCTGAGCGGGGAGCCCGATGTGGGGCTCGATCCCAGGAGCCTGGGATCATGACCTGAGCCGAAGGCAGATGCTTAATGACTGAGCCACCCAGGCGCCCCTGTTTAACCTACATTCTGAGCCCCCTTCTGCCTGTCCCAACCATTCTCAGCCTTGTGTTTATGCAATCAACACCCATACTGCTAAATCCAGTGAGTGCACTTTGGCTTAATTCACCTACTCTTGAGCCGGCATCTGGCACTACTGACCATGTGTTCCTCCTCCCCGAAGTTCCTTCCTTCCTCCTCACCTAGACTGACCCACTTTTTTCTCCCCTGGTCATGCTCCTCTGCCTGCTCTTTGTGTCTCTGTGTTCCTCAAACTGCTGTTCATCTCGCCCAGATCACTTTCCCCTGTAGACCACGGCTTCAACTACCAGATGTCAATCTCCAGCTCAAATTCCTATCCTGAGCTCCAGACCCCTATATCCAGCCACTTCCTGGCCATTCCTCAGAAATTCTGCAAAAAGAAAATGTTCAAACAGAACGTATCATCTTTTCCTCCCATCTGCCAATCAGCCTCTTTGAATCACACCTGATGGCCCCTTTCCTTTACCCCCCACTTCTGCCCTACCTCTATTGATTCGATCACCGTTATCTTGTGATCAACCTTTTTTAATTCCAGCAGCTGCCTATCTACCTTAATGTAGGGCCTAATCCTTTGCCTGGATTATTATCTTCTTGCCTTCCCAGCATGCCCTCCGTGCCACATCCCCCACCCCCTTCAACCTCTCCTAGCTATCATTGCTCTTTCTTCAACATCACACTGACCAGTCACATGCAGCAGACCACCCTCCAGGGGTTTCCTGAGCTTTCAGGGTTGGGTCCCACACCCATGTCCCAGCTACAGGATCCCTGTAGACAGTCAGACCTTATTTCCCCTGCTACTCCCCAGCAAGCATCTTTTGCTCTTGTCACACCAAATTCCCTATGAGTCCTCAAAAATACACATTTTCATGTGTTGACAGGTTCAGGCAGCTGCCTCTCTCTGGCCCCTTTCATTCTCTTCTTAAAGTTTAGCTCAAGATTTCTGCTCCCCCCCCGCCCCGTAGATGGTGCTGCCACTAAGGATGGTTAACCAACCTTCTCCCACCAGCTCTCACAGGTTTGTCTCCTGACACCTTCCATTTTCCATTTTAATCATTTCTTTTCCTGTCTCTCGCCAGCAGCTGGAGAGCAGAGAACATGCTATATTCCAGGCTCCACAAAACTTTTCCGGGAAGGACCAGACAGTAAATACTTTAGGCTATGTGAACATTATGGTCTCTCAATGACGAGATTGTAACGCCTCATCGACAGCACATAAAGGAATGGATAGGTCTGTATTCCAATAAAACATTATTTATGGGCCCTGAAATTTATATTTGATGTAATTTTCATATGTCACAAAATAACATTCTTCTCTCAATATTTTTAAAAATATTTCAAAATGTAACAACTATTCTCAGATCATGGGCTGTTCAGAAACAGGCAGTGTTGGGCGCCTGGGTGGCTCAGTCGGTTAAGCGTCTGCCTTCGGCTCAGGTCATGATCCCAAGGTCCTGGGATCGAGTCCCACATCAGGCTCCCTGCTCGACGGGAAGCCTGCTTCTCCCTCTCCCACTCCCCCTGCTTGTGTTCCCTCTCTCGCTGTGTCTCTCTCTGTCAAATAAATAAATAAAATCTAAAAAAAAAAAAAAGAAAGAAAGAAAGAGGCAGTGTTTTATTCTGTTCTAGTAAAACCTCTACCCTGCACTCCAGACTTACAAATACACCGTCAACACTCAGCAAATGTTGGCTTCATAGATGACTGGTGCCCCTTCGGTTCATCTGGTCCCTGCTGGGAGAGATGACTGAAAGGGTCACCTTTTCTCTGGAGGAAACAGAAGTCAACAGCACGAGCATGTTTGGTCTGATGCTCTGTTAACCTCTGTCAACATTTCTCCAAAAGAGCTTGAACTTCCCAAGGTCAAAGGAGAGGAAGGCAATGGGTTGTGTTTTCTCCCACATGAGGAGGTCTAAAGAGTTCATTTGCTTTGAGAGTCCATTTTAGACACTGCACTGAAGGGCAAGTAGCAAAAACAAGTCCTTCTCTTCTATTTCCTGGGTTTTAAAGGCAGCAATATCCCTGATAACCAACCAGGATAATAATCTTTAGAGAAATTGGTAAACATCAGTGTGGTTAAGGCATAGAAAAGCCTCTACTTTGTACCTCCAGAGTAAAGTGATAACAATGGAGTACTTCTCAAAGCATATAAAAGATGAAGATTTGTTTTTCCTCTGACAGTTCTGAATTACAAAGCGCCTCTCTGCCCCTCCCTCGGAGGGGCCTGACCACGATGTGCTCAGAAGTGAGAAATGTAAAGATCAGAGGATGGACTCCTGCTTTGGACTCTTTCTAAGGGAAGTTGTGGCATTTCCTGGGGCATGATGCGGGCTAAGACACGCTGAAGTCAGGAAGGAATGATCGATGCTTGCAAAGGAAACCTACTCTGTTTAAGAAATGATTCCAAACAGGCTAGCAGAGCACGCAAGTCTGGTAGCAGTCATGGCCACAGCGGTACCAGACCCCGCGGAGTGGCCGCCCTCCCAAGCCAGCCCTCGGCCTGGGAGGAAGTTTGAAGGGAAACCCAGAAGGGCTCTGGGCAAGAGTAGGAGGAGGCTTTTGTCCTCCGTGCATTAGCGGCAAGACCAAGTTCTCCACAGTAGCCAAACTGTGGCACTGGAGGGATACAGATGCCCCGTCAAATTACTGCTCGGGAAACGGAAGCATTTCTCTTGGAGCAGAGGGGGCTGATTGTCTTTTTACGTCTGGAGGGAAAACCGTGATATGAAGATTCAAAAAGGAAGTACTGGACTAGTCAACTCTCCCAGCTATCCTGCCAACCAGTGTGTAACTTGAGCTGCCTTTTCCACATGCCTTATGATTCACGCCGATGCATCATATCAGTGCCTCCTAGGACACTGGGCAGCCACGAGCAAAGGCCCCCTCCTACAATCCACCTTCTGGGGCAGCCCGAAGCGCCACCCACAGAATGCTTTTGGTAGCTCAGATCCCAGACTTGGGGCGGGGGGTGGTGACTTAGGTGGGAGAGGGTGCAGGCCTGTGAAAGGCTGGATCTGGGCTCCCAGTGTTCTGTGATTTACAAAAATCTACATATATTTGGAGTCTTACCATCAACCTTGCTGACAATTTTGAGTGGGGTGGGGCTGCCCTGCTTGTGGGGCCCTGAGAAGTGGGGGGTGGTATTGGCGGCTGGCATCTGTCCTCCCCACTTCCCGCAGAGGAGGCCCACCCAGATCACACTGGATTCTAGGGTCGTGGCTCTCCCACTCCACCAGGCATCCTCAACCCCTCTGTGCAGGACAGCGTCTACACGGGCCCTGAAGAACATGGGCAACAGAACTGTTCTCTTGGTAATTGTACATTTTTCGCTCGCAACTTTTTAATAGATTTTATATCTATCCATAAATATTTTGTCTCTCTACAATGACCCAAAGGCTGCCCATTTTATGAACTTTGCCTAAATTTCTCTTTCAAACACACTCATCTGTATGGTTGATGGCCCTGCCTGATGACGCGAGAACCAAAGGCTCTCCTGTGGTCTCCAGCAAGCTCATTTTCTTTCTGCTCTAAATTATGGCACATTCCAACTTCCAATGCTAATTTCTTTCAAACTCCTTAAGTAAATATGTTGTTTTTCACTGAAAATACTTCAGGAAATATTGTCAACTTCTGAATCATGCTGAGAAGTGCCAGAGAGCATGGAAAATTTTAAACAAGAGATAGTCCAAAAGTCATTTTATATTTTGCTTGGAATGCATTAGAATTCTTTTTCCTGAGTTGATTTACTTTCTTAATCATGCTTTGCTTATGCTAATTGGTTTATATTTGTTGAAAGCGAGCCACAGGAAGGAAGACAACCTAAAAGCATCATTTTAGGAAGAAGCAACCTGGGCATGAAATAGACCACTGGCCATCTGCAGTGAGAAGAACTCATCTGTGGTCACCGAGAGTTGGATTATCCTGAAATTCTTGGTCAAAATTCTTCACTTTTCCTCATATAATATCATACAATTAGAAAAGGTACACTTTAAGTTTCGTGTCAGTAAAAGGTTCAATCATGTGTAACTTTTAGCTGCTCTGCCTGGTGGGGTAAAAAAAAGCACAGTGAAGCAGTATCGAAAGTAAGAGAGAAATATGACCTTGGCTTTTTAACATGTAAACATACGTCTAATATAATCAAAGACCATAGGAATATTTGGTATTTATTTTTTGAAGTTCTATAATGAAATGTGAATATATTACCAATGGGTAACTCTACCTAGTTTATTTGAGTGTGCCCAAAAACCTTGAGCTAGACAGATCACCAACTATGAAAAACAGATTTTTCAAAACTAATAGCTATAAGAATTCACATGAATTTTTAAAAATTAATTAGATTTAGACTAGAGGAAAATAAAACCTGACATTGGGGAGTATGAAATTTCTGCAGAAGGAGCATTTTTTTTTCAGTATTGACTGTAATTGGTACATTAAGGAGAAGTTATTTTGATCTGATCTTCATTCAAGTATATATCAGGTTATTTTTTAAAACTCCCTAATCTCTGCAGTTTTCAAAAGCAGGACAACATAAACAATCATAATATACTTTATTTCGTTATTTCAAAGGAGCCCTGAGAGGGATTTTTGGTTTCTGGTGGGTCCATGTGCGTGTCAACTCTACCCCGTGTGTTTGTGTTTTAACCTGGGAAAAAGAGTAATAGGGAGAACGGGCAATAATAGCCTCAGTACTTTAGCCACAGACCCAAGTGACAGAGGAAGGCAATTTTCCTAAAAGCAATTTCTGGGAGCACTTTCTACATGAAAAAAGAGAGAAGTGAAACTCCTTGAGTGTTTAATGGTATCATAGATGGGAGAAACTGGTCCTGAGTTCCTTACATGTGCAGGGGAATGCGGAGTGTCTGAGAGACAGGGATCTCTGACCTTGGCCCTGTCTTCTGACTTCATGTTCAGGAAGCAGAGGCAGAGTATTTACAGGGCAGAGCTAGTCTGGGCCCCTGCCTACCACATCCCAATAGATGCCAGGTAGGACGAGCTGCATTAAGAGCAGGGCTCAGTGTGGATGTTCTTATTTTCTTAGGCAAAATTACCCCACAAACCTAAATAGTTAGACTTTAAGGAAAGCACATCTAATGGTGTTAGATATAGCTCAAACTACAATGAAAAGGTCAAAAAACGGATATCCATTTTTGTCAAGGTGTGGGAGAACGGGAATTGTCATCTGTTTGGGGGGAGGGCAAATTGGCAAAGCCTTTTTAGAGAGCAAAAATGGGGCATGTACTTAATTACTCAGCCCAGACTTTTCACTTCTTGGAATCTTGCCTACGGAAATACTCATTGGCAACATTGTTTCTAATGGCAAAGACTGGTAACAACCTGAATATCCATCAGTAGAAGAAAAGTAAATGGTTGTACATCCATTCTAACAGGGAAAGATCGCTAGGTCATGTTGTTGAATGAAAATGACTTTTTTTCAACAATGAATAGTATGATTCCGCTTATATTAAAATACCTACGTGTCTGTATGCCCATATGCATGTAAACCCAATGAAAAAGATCTGGCAGATACACACCAAAATGTTGGGGTGGGAGAGACCATTCCACAAAGAGAATGACATAACAGAACAGGCAGTATGAGTGAAGTGGTCTTCTTTTAAACTTTATATATTCATAAAATGGGCTTATTTCAATATGTAAATGTTTATACTATGTGGACAATTAAGAAAAAATTTTTTAAAAGAACAAAAGTGATCTAAGTTTTTAAATTTTATAAGCATATCTGGTCCCTCTCCTTGGTATATCAGGGAAGATCAAAACATTTTCCAGATATGGAGTTGGCACTAATTTATAGTGTTAGTGAGATTAGACATAAGCAATGCTGTCCCTATTTCAGGGATCCCACTAAAGTAACGGGGTTTCAGTCTTATTTTGTTGCTTCAAACAAGAAACAGGACGCACCTCATCAGGTTCTACCAGACACTGAAATGACTTGGTAACTTTTTAGAAGCAAGTTAATCAAATGACTCCCTGTCCTCATGGCTGACTCTCAGTCATTTCAGTCATTACTAAATGTATTCCTCTGATGGAACAAGCTTCCTCTGAACCACACAACCAATGAAAGGAATAGCCTTCTATTTTCTCAGTGTGCGAAGTACAGAGTTAAGAACCAAATCCCGAGCCCACTGCCTTCCGCCATGCATTTGCTCTTCATCTCTGGGTTTGCTAATCTTCGTTTGTCCACTGTGCAAATCTCAGGAGGGAGCCAACACCAGCTTGCTTTGGTTATTCTCCCTAAATTACTGCCCTGGGCTAACACAGCTCAGTGATTTAAATCCTTTATATTAGTTTCCCTGGTACACAATCATAGTTGGAATGCCAACTGTTTAAATATTTATTTATTTATTTATTTATTTATTTATTTATTTATTTATTTATTTATTTATTTTTAAAGATTTTTATTTATTTGTCAGAAAGAGAGAGAGCACAAGCAGGGGGAGCAGCAGAGGGAGAAGGAGAAGCAGGCTCCTCACTGAGCAAGGAGCCCGATGTGGGGCTCGATCCCAGGACCCTGGGATCATGACCTGAGCCGAAGGCAGACGCTTAACGACTGAGCCACCCAGGCGTCCCTGTTGAAATATTTAAAAGAGCTCCCCAAGTATAATATAAAGTTATCTCTTTGTACTTCGAGTCCCTTAAGACACGTCTCCCTTTCATGGCTCTCTGTCTACCTCTCGGCCACCACCCGCACACCTTTAATACCCTTCTCTTAATCCTCTTCAGTTCATTCTTACTTTCTTCATCTGTCTTGGCACAGAGCTTCTTTGTTATTTAGGAAATGCCACCTGTTTATACAGGTGAGGGGAACTGTGCTAATCAAACCCTTACACATTTAATTTGAATCATCATCCAGGATCTGTGCTGTCCAATATGATAGCCACTATTTATTTAAATTTAAGTTAATTTAAAGAAAACTAATTTTAAAGTTCAGTTTCTCTTTCTCACAAACCACACTCAAGTGCTCGATAGCCAACTGTAGCCAGTGGCTTGTGTCTGTGGCACTGGGCACCAGATGGACATCTTTATCATTGCAGTACGTTCTCCTGGACAGTCAGATCCAGACATCTCAACTCTAAAAATACCTCGACCCCTGGGAGAATTCAAAACTTGAATGGCAAGAAAAAACTGAATCTTGGGAAAGCAGAAAGGGTATTAATTAATAATAATGAATAAAAGCAAAAGACAAATTCACTATGTGTAGAAATGAGTAAACAGATTTCCCCAAGTAAATACATTTTCTACAAATCTTTACATTTTCTCTTTAACAATACAGCGATAATCTCTTCCTAAGCATTACAAACACTGGCTGGATTATAACTTGTTTTTTTTTTCATTCAGGAATAAGCTTCTGTGGATTTTCAGAATTATTTTTTAAACAGAACATTTATGAAGCTCTCAGTCTGCTCCTTCTCATTTAGGTATAAACAAGTTTGAAGAGCTTGAGCAAACAGGAATGTGGGAATGTTTCCAAGTACTTTAAGGCCCTCTGAATGGGAAGCCAATTTTACATCCTCCAACAGTGACAAGGGGGCCACCTCCCCACTTGCTAAGCATCTACTCATCTGTCAGTTTGCTTGGTTATCACTTCCCCTTGAAATCTGCCTGGAACCACCCCCACCTTGCATGCAACACCCCAGCATTCATGTCTCCCCACTTTATCCAACTACCACCTCCTATGCATCCTTCCAGAACCGTGTACACCCCACCGTCTTCTCATTGCCTACTGACACACCTGTCCTCCTCTGTGGCTGGGAGCTCCTCATGGCCAGGAAAGTGACTGACCCTGACTTGTATTCCCAGCACCTAGCACTGTGTCTGACACAAAGAAAGTTCTCAATAAATATTTATTAAGCTGAGCTGAGCAAACTGGACCCAAAGTTATAAACATGCTTTCCACCCTAACTCAGACTATTGGGATGTGGTAGGCAGGGGCCCAGACTAACTCAGACTCATAAGTCCTGCAGTGAGGGGTATTTGAAGTATAATCAATGTAATCTACTTTGTTACTGTCTACATTTAATTTAACAGACATTTGAATTCAATTGCAATGTCAGCAGGAGCTATTACTGGCTATGATCCAGTTGGCTATTGATAGCCTACATGTATTTGCTAACTTGACTATAATAGTTTCTCAACTTTTTGAGAAAAAAATAAGATTTTCTCTGGGCCCAAATAGACCATTTAATGTGATTACCAAGTCACAGGAACAATGCTGTTCAGTCTGAATTCTTAACATTTTTCAAAATACAAATAAATCCCTAAATGATGAAATATGGATTTAATAAGTCAAAATGTAATGAGAGGTACTGTCAATATTTAAAACTTCAATAAAAATTCACTCTCCAAAGTGTAAGCCAGCAAAATATCAATTGGCTTTTGTTCTTACAAAACTTAACTTTATAAAATGGGCAAATACCCAAATTTCAAAAGGGAAGCCCAAATATGTCATATTCTGCCAAAAAATCATTAGCTCATATGCATGTGCTTTTAAAACCAAAATTTAATAATTTTGATTAAAAGACTGGCATTAGCAATCAAAATTTAAGACCTAGTAACTCAGCACTAAATGCAAGCTGTGAAAACCAGGAAAGTGAGTTCCTAAACAGAATGTGTGTGTTTGTGTGTGTATATATATATTCCTCTCTAGTGCTGTAATGATATCAAAGTCAAATGGTCTCTTTCCCTCCAGGCTGAACTGGAAGCCATAATGGTTCCATTGTTTTTTCATCTCTCCTTTTCATATCAAAGAAATACCACATTTTTATAACATTGATGTTGAAGGACTGAATAAATACGATCTATCTCTGAACTTACTGAGGAATTTGTAGAACAATTTTGTGACTCTCCTTTATTTAGAGCAATACCCTGGAAATTATATTTGTATAGAGACTTAGCATTTCCAAATGCTTACAAGTGTATTATCACATTCAATCAAATTGTTTATATACCTGATTAGTGCAATTATTCAGGCAACATCTGCTCAGTTTACATATTACTCATGACATCCGCCCCCCACACCATGTCTTTTTCCTTCCTGGCCTGAAATGTGATCATTTTCTTTCCTATTAGTCTTGTACTAGCAGCAAGGGAGGAAGGAAAGGAGAGGAAATTCAGGCTAATCCTATTTTAAAATTTATAGAGTTCTTTTAGAAAAAAGTCACTGAGAATATTAAAACTTCTAGTTAAATTAAGGGTCTGGTGAGTAGAGGCATGAATTTAAATGATTTAAACTATTTTAATATTTGTGACTTATTCAAATACCTTTCATTTATAACTTCCAATTAATAACATAATTGTTTATAATCATTATTTCCTTTATTTAGGCTTGTGTGCTAGGGATTATTAGTTCTGTCTTCATGGGTGAGGAAAGAGGACACGGAAAAACAGCACTGATCTGTCCCAGCAGGGGCCCAGATTGGAAACCAAGTCAGGGGATCCCAAATTGTACCATTCCCTGAAACCAGTGTTTCCCAAGCTTTAGCACGTGTGAGAATCTCAGTGGGCTTGTGATGCGCAGATGGATGGTGGGGGGTGGGGGGTGGGGGGTGGGGGGGTGTCCGAACCCTGAAATTTCTGATTTGGCAGATGGGGTGGGGCCTGAGAATGTGCATCTCTTAAAAAGCAGCAGTGGGGCCACACTTTGAGAACCAACTGCTATAAACCATGGCTGCCTCTCTCAGCTCTTTACAGCCCACTAAGCTGCAATGCACATCAGAGCAGAGAAAGTCTCCTCGAGACCCTGTGGGCCTCTACGTCCCTGCCCCCCACGGCCAACCAGACGCCATCACAGTGCCAATGACGGGCACCTCACACGCCCCACGTCAGTGCTGCATGAGTGGGCTTCCGTTTTCTCATGGTCCGGGGGAAACAGCAGATTGGCCAAGAGAAACGTGTAAGTAACCTTTTCTGGTAGGATCTGTTTAAGCTAAAAGGTTTGATCCTTTATCTCATCTAAGCCACTGAATTTATTAATCAAAACAAAGAAGCCCAAGACAGAAAGGAAAACTGACCCCTGGTCCCCACCCCTTCAAGGAGCACTTATGCCCTCGAGGAATCTGAGTCACATCGCCACGAGGTAAGCCTTTCAGGAGTCTGTGGGTCCTCTCCCCAAATGCACAGACCACCACCACCGGCACTGTCAACGCTTCCCCGGCTTGCTGAAGAGGGGCTGATTTGCTCTCATTCCATAGAAATGAATGACTGCCCTGATTTTGCCCACCCCCAATCATTTCCACCATCCCTCCTTCCTTTCTATTGCAAAATAAGGCACCTTAAATGGACATTATCCTGTTCATTTTTTCGGACTCCCTGGGAAGAGAGATGCTATGCATTTTTTGAGGGAAGTGGCCAGATTGTGACACCCCAGATAGGTAAATAGTTGGAGAACCAAGATTACGTGAACCACAACATTCTATACGAGATCCCACTGATGAAAATATAATAGCTGCAAGAAATGGATTACTGACAATTAATGTGTAACGTCATGGTCTTACCTATGCACACTAGATCCATAAAACCATACATTCCATAGCAGATTTGAAAAAGGATGTCCTTCCTCTGCCACACTGCATAGGGGCTGAAGGCTGACCAAAGGAGCCAGGTCACACTCGCTATTAAGAACAGGGATCCTAGGATTACAGCAATCATCTGAACTTTCTCAACCAGTGTTATAGAAATGCTTTGCCACTAAAAGAAAAACAGAGGCATGTGAGAAAAAGGTGCTGCGTTTAACTTGAAAAGAAAAAAAAAAACCACATTTTCAGCCCCATGTTTCTCTCCATCATGTTAGACCCTTTTCGATCTGACCAGCCCCCACATGACTTTTTCCATTTCATCCAGGATATAAAAAAATAGACAAGCAGATAAAGATTAATGAGTTGCCTTAGCTTCATTATTTTCCGTAATTCACCGTTCTGCAAATTTAATCTAGTTTTATTCCAGATAACAGTACTGGGAGTGAATGGCTGAAGAATATTTAGTACCTGGGATCACATTATTATCTTTCACACATGCATGAAATTAAATACACTCTGAAGATATGTGTTGAAGACTCCTCTACTTGGAAACTTATTTTGCTCTTTAACACATTTGGCTACTGCAAAAAAGGGAACTGTTTCTTGTTTTTGCAAAAAAAAAAAAAATGTAAGCAACAAATAAATAAGTTATGTAAGAACATCAGTTAAAAAGTCATTAAAGTAACACACTAAAATTTTAAGGGAACTATTAAGATTGTACATTATCTGTTATTGGTACATTTCATATACTCAGATATCACTGAACTTTAATTATCTAACAGGTAATCTGTGAAGCCATTTTTGTCAAGATTTAGAATTTGTAAACAAACAGAGTACCTTTGAAATTCACAAACTGTGTAAATACCACACTGTTCAATGGGGAGAATAATTTGGTATCCTAAGTATCGGTATTTGGGAGGATTTTACAGTACAAATGATCAAAAGTCTTTCAAGTGTGTTATCAACTTGAAAGAATTAATTAGTCATGTTCTCCCTTTTGCATAATTGAGACAGAAACAAAACTAGAATTGCTATTACGGTTTGTCAGTAAACAATGAAACTCAAAACAACCTGCACAGTTTCATTCTGTGTGAAAGAGCTCTGTAAAAACAAATGAGCTTGAAAAATCAGTATCCATTGGGTGAATCTGATATTTCCTTAAACTCTTTACTTACCTTTAAGTCTGAATATGTGCATCCCAAGTGGCAAGTCTATCACCACCCTTCCCTCTCTCCCTCACTGCTTCTGTCTCTCATCATAATTTACTTATCATATTTAAATATGCCCTTTTCCTGCATATTCATGGATATTGTTAAATTCTACATTTGTTAAGGATTAAATATCAAAATGCATTTGAAATATTTAATTCTCTAAAGTCATTTATTTTTCCTTTAAAAACTTCAGAACCAAATGGTAGTTTGGCGGAATTCTATAAGAAGGGTATTTCTAACAATTTTAATATGCAGATTCACTTGCTGAAAAATGGCTTTTGCTTTTATAATTCTGGATGAATAATTAAATTTGTCAATATATCTTATCATTACAACTGAATCAATTTATTTCAATTATGTATTTGAAGTTTTTTTTTTTTACTAGTTTCCTGACATAATCTTAAACACATTAATTTCGAACTGCCTGGCAATGGAATTTAAAGCCATTTTAAATTTGGTGTCACCGAACAAGTATAAAGTGTCACTATTTATTGGTTTTTAGTCTCAGGGTTCATTGAAATCTGCATTAAATACAACAACATGGTAAGCAACACAGAAAACTACTTCCAGCTAACATCCATCCCAGATGGATGCCATCATGTCTATATGCATTGTTACTCTTTATCAATTTATTAATTACATCAGATAGATGAAAACAAAGCATACTTCTAAACTTATGGGGCAAAGGTACACAAGTTATATGTGTGTGTGAGAGAGAGATTTTCACATGGTGAGCCATCTGTTTCAAAATACATAAGCCTGAATCATAAGAGTCTTGGGTAAGCAGCAGTGAGTTAGGAGGATTTATCAAGAATGGTACGGGGCGTCTGGGTGGCTCAGTTGGTTAAGCATCTGCCTCAGGCTCAGGTCATGATCTCAGGGTCCTGGAACTGAGCCCCGTGTAGGGCTCTCTGCTCAGCATGGGTCCGTTTCTCTCTTGTGCTCGCTCTCAAGTAAATAAATAAAAATCTTAAAAAAAAAAAAGAATGGTCTTACTGATATCTACTTCCCTTTCCAGAAATCCTTTATGTTCCACATTCATCCTGTAATTTTAGTGGAGTTAAATTTGGACAGCTCAATATTGTACAATTAATTATATTTAGCTTCCGTTAGGCTTACTAATTAATTGATCCAAGACTGCCTGCATGCCAATTTAGAAAAACATGGTGGTCACAGGCATATGTGATGAGGTCCTACTAAACACTCAGGGGTTCGGTGAACTGGTCAGGATGGATGGATGAAGCTGAGGTGTCTCCTGGGACACAGGAAATTGCGGGGGTTCACATCTGAGAGTGAGCCTGACTGCCTGCCACACTGGGCCTGGAAGCTTCTGACACACAAAGCTAAGGTGTTCCTTGGCAGGGAAGGAGAATGAGCAAAGGGGCAGACTTACCAGGAATAAGAAATACTGATGTTTCACACTTGTTTGAGGACACCAAATTTAAAATGGCTTAAAATTCAAATACCTGGCAGGTTGGAATTAAATGTGTGTTTTAAAATTACGTCCTGAAAGCTAAGGGAAAAAAGAGAACAATTCTCAATTTCAGTACACTGAGATGCTTATTTATTATTATCATAGGAATTATCTTTTGTGGTAGACATAAGAAATAATTTGAGATTTTTGAAGCTTATTTCTCAAGAAGGATAAACTGCTCAAAATCTACAATAAGCTCCCTGAAATTTCTGGTTTTATACCACTCCAGTAATAACGCAAATATGCCAGTATGTCTAAAAGTGCTGTGATGTTCTTCATACACTGATGAATCTTAAAATTAGCACCATTTCACTGAATAGCTAATGAGGGTAAACCATTATTGAACCAAAATCATTAAATTGATTATGAACATAAGGATTTTCCCTTTGAATGCTGATATCATCTTAGTAATTTCTTTGCCCATTATATGATGCTCTTTCTTACTGTTACCATTATGCGAAAAAAGTGGGATTATTCACATTCTTCCCCTAGGAAAAATAATGCTGCCTTCCACCACTAGGAAACACCCACATGACGTCTTTGCCCTGGGAGGTACACATTATCTAGCGGGCTCAGCTTCAAGAAGCTGTGTTAATGGACCATTAGCTTAGACAATAAAAATAGAAGATGAGTCTCTCGGGGCTTCTCTCTCTATCCCAATGGTATCCAAGGCCTGGATTTCAGTCTGTAAGATATTTCTGAATCTTGAACAGAATTTGTCAACTGCTGAACATACTTTTCACCTCTAAAACTTAATATGCATGGATGTATGTATACAGGTATGTGTGTATGTATGTGTATGTGTGTATGTATTTATTTAAATTTCTTTCCAAGTTTGGAAACATAAGTCCTATAACAATAAGCAGATTGACTCTAAATAATTGCTATTATTTATTTCTTTCCATAATATTTGAATATGTTTGACTTTTATATTCCTGAAAAGATGTTCACTTCTACAAAAATAATTGGATGTGGGGCGCCTGGGTGGCTCAGTCGGCTAAGCGGCTGCCTTCAGCTCAGGTCACGATCCCAGGGTCCTGAGATCAAGCCCCACATCGGGCTCCCTGCTCAGCGGGAAGCCTGCTTCTCCCTCTCCCTCTGCCTGCCACTCTGCCTACTTGTGCTGTCTCTCTATCTCTCTGTCAAATAAATAAATAAAATCTTAAAAAAAAAATTATTGGATGTATTGTTAGCAAAAATAACAATCTTCCGAAAGTTCATCCTCATTTGGTGTATAGAAGTAATTTAAGGATTACAGCCTATATTTATATAGGATCAATATGTCCCAGGCACTTTTCTAAGAGTTTTTTTTTAATTAATTTAATCCCCACAACAACTCTGTGAGGAAGGTATTATTATTATCCCCATTTTAAAGATAAGTAACCTGACGCAGAGAGAGGTCAAACACTTTGCCCAAGGTTACACACCTAGTAAGGATGAAAGCTGAGATTTAACCCAGGCAGTCTGGCTCCTAGGTTCATGCTTTTATGTTATATTTATATTATATATTTATATATCCTTGAACAACACAGAGGTTAGGGATGCCAACCCCCCACACAGCCAAAAACCCATGTATGACTTCTGAATCCCCCAAAACGTAACTACTAATAGCCCACTGCTGACCAGAAACCTTAGCAATGGCAGGGCCACATGGGTAGCTGTCAGTTGAGCATCTGGCTCTTGATTAAGGCTCAGGTCATGATCTCAGGGTTGTGAGATCAAGTCCTACATAGGTCTTGGGCTCGAGCTCAGCAGGGAGTCTGCTTGGGGAGTCTTGCCTCTACCCCTCCCCTCCCACTGCACACACACACTCTCTCTCTCAAATAAATAATAAATCTTAAAAAGAAAAGAAACCTTAGCAATGACATAAACAGTCAACTGACTCATATTTTGTAAGTTATATGTATTATATGCTATATTCTTACAATAAAGTAAGCTGGGGGGGATGCAAATAAAATCATAAGGAAGGGAAAATACATTTACAATATCGTACTGGATTTATCCAAAAACATCCATGTATAAGTGGGCTCACGCGGCTGAAACCTGTGTCGTCCAAGGGTCAATTGTACTATGTAATAGTTCTACTGAGCTCTGATGACAATGAACTACAATACACCATCTTTGCAGTGACACCACGGTTTTCCTGGGAACAGCTTCCAGTCTGTCTTCTCTGGTCTCCTGAAATAGCTTTGCAGCTGGACTGCTAGCCATGAGTCATTCCCTGATACCAAGTGGCACCCCAAGCCTACGTTCCTAATGAAAGGAGCCCCGTGAAGGAAAGCTACGTGTGTGGCTCAGTACATATTCCCAGCGCCTGGCATCTAACTGTCGCAGGAAGGATGAAAAGAAGGGATAGAGGGATATGATGAGGAAGAGAGGGAAGGAAGGAGGAAAGAAGAAAGGGAGGAGGGGAAGGAGAGGGAGGGACATGTACGCTCCCCAATTCTGCTTAATCTGCCTCCCTGTATTATCCCAGATGCCATGTACTTTTCATTTTGGTCCCTCTCTGCCTTTGAGCCTGTTCCTTTCTCAGCATGCTATGCCTTCCTCCCTTTTCTCATGGGTGGAAATCTCTCCCCCATCCGTAACTTGCTTTCATGCCAACTCTTCTAAAAAGCCGTCCCCTCCTCTCCTCATGCAGAATCCCTCTGTCCGGACCCCATAATCGACTGTTTGTATTTCTGCTGAGTGCAGATTTCTTCTTGCATCCCAGATGATTATTTCCCTGTTCTCCACAGACTGTAAGTTTCACGAAGGCAGAAGCTAAGTCTCACCCAGAAAATACTTGACTCCTTGTTATCCTGACTTCAGTTTCCATCATCTATCTGACGGCCACAATCTCATTCTCTGCACACCCATTCTGTCCTTCCTACGGGATCAAGTCCCAGCTCTGGCCAAACCACCACTGAGTAGAGAAGTGAGAATTTAAACTCCCATCTCTTTCCAAAGCCCAAGTTCTTTCTAAAATGCCCTTCTCTCTGCCTACATAAACTGACATGTCCTACATCTGAAAGCAAAAACAAACTGGGCATAATTATACTGCTCTAAAAGGTGTTGTTGTACAGTTAAGGAAAAGTCAACATATGCAAAAAGCAGTCGAGCAGAGCAGAGCCAATGCAATGGGACCAACTGTTTTCTAAATGGCGTTCTCGAATGAATACTTCTTCAGTCTGAATGTTGTTAAATGAATATTAACCTTAAGAAGACAATCTCAGGGAGATAGATCTCTTTTATTTTAATGAAGATTGAAAGGAATTAAATAAATTCACATTGGAAATTGTTTAATATTCTCATTACACACAGCTGTTCAGAGATGCACCAAGTAAGGTCCACCAGTCCTAAAAACACACAGACAATGTACATGGCCCAGAATTGGGTATCACTGCATATGAGGGTCCATGTCAGTGTGGCATTCTTCATGGGAAATTAAATAACTATCCCAATAATTACCACAGACTTCTTTGAAACCATGGCAAAATGGTTGCCTTTCCCACTGAAATCTAATTAATTAGCACAGATTTATAACTTCCTTCAGAGAAAAAAGGATGAAAGAATAAGCTGGGAATTTTCTTTAAAGAAATGATGGGAGCCCAAGCCAAGGTAAGACCAAGTCATCTCCTCATATAAATCACTTCCAGCCGGTAAGACAAGAACTGGAGAAAGGCATATACTCCATCAGGCCTCCAGGAAGCTATTTAGAAAGATGTACCTGTCATTCCGTTGTCTGAAATAGTTAAGGCACCTTCTCAATTTAGAACCCAATTTCCTCCCCGAAAATAACACACAGTTAGAGGGAATGAAATTGAACTTAAAGAAAGTAGATTCGTTCAGTTTGCATTAAATCCTTCATTCTAAAGTACTGTTTCACCTTTGTTTTTAAAAGGCAAGCCAGATATGAATCATAAGCTAACAGATTTGTAGTATGATGATTTATAGCATGCAGAATGACAGGTGGGATTACTTACCAGTGTCACAGGAGAGAACACCTGCTCTTAAGAAATGTTCTCTTCAGAAAAATGAATTTAGCTAAAACCTATTTTCAATCATTTTAGATGGTGTTTAAATTGAACCACTATAAGTTGGGATTTGAAATGCTGGCAGAAAACATCTCTATGTGTAATCAATCTGACATGAAGATACAACATTCAGTTAATTACATGCCCATTCTTTGTAGAGTTGTATTTATAGGCTGCATATTAAACATGACTTCATGGTTTGGTATGGGTCCTCTCTGCTAGAAAAACATCTTCAGAAACTTATCAGAGATGAAATAAAAATTAGAGCAAAAAAATGTGCTTTGCCTGAGAAAGGTGAAATTTTTTTTTTTTTTGAGAAAGGTGAAATCTAAACAACTCAGACGCAATAAATAGAAAAACATGGAACTGCTTCTTTAAAATAATTAAGAAAAACTGATAAAACTCTAGTAAGGCTAATGAAGAAATAAAAGAGGAGATATAAAATGACTGCTCCTACAGGTAAAAAGAGTAATAAGGGTAAATAATAAACAATCTTATGCCAATTAAGTCAATAACATAGACGAAATAGATAAATTATTTGAAAAACGTAACATCAAAACTGACTCAAGAAGAAATAGAATGTATGACTAACCCTTTACAAAATAGTTGAACTTATAATTAAAAGCCTTCCACAAACAAATGAACAAACATCTCAAGGACCGACGGTTTTACTGGAGAATTTTATCAAACATTTAGAAAAAAAAATAATATCAAAGTTACATATACTCTATTAGAAATAAAAGAGGACAGAATAGTCCTCAACTTATTTTATGAGGTCATGCAAAACCGTGATACCAAAACCTGAAAAAGAAAAGAAAATTATAAAAAAAAAAAAATTCCAGACTAATATTCCCTAGGAGCATAAATGAAAAAGTAATCCTCTACAAAATATTAGCAAACCAAATCCAGCAGTATACAAAAAGAATAATGCAAACTGAGTGAGTGGGGCTTATCCTAGGTTGAAATGTTGATATAACAAAATGTCAATCTATGTAACTAATGATATTAAGAAACTAAAAAATAAAAGAAAAAGAAAAAGATCCTCTTAAAAGATACAGCAAAATTATATGACAGACACTCATTCAAGATGAAAACTAGGAATAGAAAGAAAACTTCTTAACCTGAAAAGGGCATTTACAAAGACTTAAAGCTAGGATCATACTTAATGGTGGGAAGAAAGAAAGAATGCTTTCTCCCCTAAGATCAGGAACTGGGAAGAGATGTTCACCCTTATTACTCCTATTCACTAGGAACTAGAAACCCTAGTCAATGGAATAAGTCAAGGAAAAAAAAGGTATAAAGATTGTAAAGGAAGAACTATAAAATTATTTCTATTTGTAGATGACATGATTATCTATGTAGAAAATCCTAGGGAATCTACAATAAAACCTAACAGAATTAGGAAGTTAATTTAGCAAAGCCTCAAAACACGAGGTCAATAAACAAAGATCAATTGTGTAAAATACCAACAGCAAAAAGTTGGAAAACGAAATTACAAAAAACAATACTACATAAAAAATACCATAAATCACAAATGACTTAGGACTAAAATTTTTAAAAAATAATCTGCAAATCACTGCTGAAAGAAATTAAAGAAGACCTAAATAAATGGCACTTATGAAGACTCACTATTGTTCAGATAATTATTCCCCCCAAATTTAGGTTCTATAGTTAAAGCAGAAGAAAATAGTATCAGGAAAACAATGGTTTCTTGTTACTGTCTACAGTTTCAAATCAGAGGCCACTGGTTTAGAACGATTGCTAATCAGTTGATGTTAGCAATCTAATTTTAACTCACAGTGATTAAAAAGAAAAACAAATCTCCAAATCGTTGGTTGCAATTTCCACAAGAGTTCAGCAGAAAACCCTCTGGACTTACTTTCTTGTAGGGAACA
Source organism: Mirounga leonina (assembly GCF_011800145.1). Taxonomy (NCBI): domain Eukaryota; kingdom Metazoa; phylum Chordata; class Mammalia; order Carnivora; family Phocidae; genus Mirounga; species Mirounga leonina. The sequence goes on from NW_023270865.1 coordinate 12,587,745, forward strand.
ATCTTTCCCACTGTTCCCTTGGCTGGTCGTAATGCACATCCTGCGAGGCACCACGTCCTGGCCACAGAACATCATTTTGTTTAATTAAGATGCCTGGAACTAGATCACATGACCAAGACCAACAGAACAGCAGAGAAGTGGATGGGCAACTCCCCATGTGTACTAGGGGATGTCCTGAGGGTTTCATGTGTGTACAGAACTCAGAGCACCAATGAAATTTTTTTCTTCCAGAAATCTAGAAATCCCAAGAGGTTTGACAAGCCATGTCCCAGGACTATAGAGATTGTACTCAATATGGTTTGCAGCGCAAGGAGAAGAAATTGAGCACTTCAAGGTTAAGGGCCACCTTGGGGGGGTCCTGGGATGAGTGTCAAGGACTAAGTGTCTGGGACCTAAGATTAAATGAAGTAGGAGAGAAATTTTCTTTCCCTAGAATAAAGCCCCTGGAAGAAGATGGCCTCCAAGACTTCACTCTGGTAAGGAGGTTCTTCCCAGTTTTCCTCATGACAATTAGGCTCGATTGTGCTAGACATAAGAATAGGCAAGGCTACACTTTGACTTCAGGGTCAGGAGAATAAAGTCCTGGATGAATTGGGACAAAGATAAAACTGGTCCAAGGCCATAGAGAGCACCAAAGGGACCACAAATCCAGAGCTAGGTAGGCCAACATGACCAGAGAGTCTGCAAAGTTTGAAAATTTAGTTCTGGCGGCTGGGGGCAGGGGAGGGGAGGAAAGGAAATGAATCTAAAGTAAAGGTTTGGTTACTGAGAAGCAAAACCAGCCGAGCCCAGAGATGTGGAGTGGGAAGGGATGCTACATGGGAGGGGCATCTGTGAATGGCCAGGGACCAAGATGCTAACTACACAAGTGAGATGAGCCTTCTAAAGAAATGCGTGTCCAGAAAAACCCCTGGAATAAAAGCTGTCCTTTATCTCGATGCCAAATCTTTCGAATAGGAAACTAAGTCCTGAAGAATATCCTATTTGGCTGTCTCCAGACTCACAGGATGATAGTAGATCAAAGGAGTAGAAGGTGTGAAAAGTTTTCTTATAAGAGATGAGTATCCTTTATTGGAAAGTTTTGTCTGAGAAAAATCTCTCAAACGACTATTAACAGAAGCAATGACTTTTGAACTAATAAGCATTACTTTAGCAACTATAGGGCACAGAATCCATGAGAAATACCAAAGATTCTGGATCTCACTTAAGATAAAGTATATTGATTCTCCCCCTTTTTCCTTCTTAATTCTTCCAGAACTGTTCCCTATCTCATCTCTCAATGTTCTCTCTTGTTCAATTGTTTTGATTGTTATAGAGTGTCATAATTGTCAAAGGCTTGTAAATCCACATTTAACAATCCAAAAGTTAAGATAAAAATACACTTTAGCTCTTCTGTGTTCAAGACCTTATATTGCCTTTTCCCTCTCTGTGTTAATTCTTTCTGTAACAAAAGCAGGTGCTATCCATTATTTCAAAACAGGGAAATCTGCTCCAAGTGCCAACTGTCTAACAGTGTTAGTCTTAGTAACTAGATTTTGCCCCATATGAATCAAAAGCGTGTCTGTATATAATCCATTTCTAGTTCATTACTCTTCTCAATATTCGATATTAATTATGTTTAAACACAGATTCCCCTGGAGATTTCTATCTAAGTAATTAGTAGGTGGTAATAACCATATTTATGTGTTTTCTCGACAAAGAGTTGAAAACTACCTTTGTTAAAGCTTATTTAAACTCTCAGTGGACAGTTGCTGTTTTCAGTCTAGAGTCTGGAGCAGAATTTTCATGGAGAGAAACTATCTTCCCATTTGAAATACTTGAGTGCATGTCACCCAAACACTATATTCTGGTGGTCAGAACAGCGCCCTTGGTAATTAGGGACCAGAGCATGAGGAATATCACCTCTTCTGTGGAATTTATGCAGTCTTAACTAAGTGACTTTCTCTCAGCTATGGAGAGGCAGCATAATGTGCTGGGTCAAACAGACGGCTGTGAATTGGCTCTAATAACAAGTGAATTATTCTTATAAGGATCTCCAGTGTTCTCTATAAAATGACATTTGACAAGGTATCTCAGAAGAATTTTGTACTGACACTCCATGCTTTGCTCCCCTTCCTTAATTGGGTTCTGGGGACTGAACGAGTGGCCCTAAGACCATGAAGTCAGGAAGTGGCAGTGGCAGGAACAGGGAAGACACAGCCCATCGCACTGAGTACTGAACGCAACGTCTACTACATGTAACTGGGCTTTGCCTCAGTTCTTGGCCGGGGAAGCCTCACCATGAGATGACACCACCAACATAAAGGTGTGCACGGAATGGCATCTGCTTTAAATTTCTGATTTGTATAAGTGTATCCCTTCAACATATACTTACCAGCTGCCTGGTACACGCCAGGCCCTACAGCAGTTACTAGGCTGAGGAAAAATCCTATTCTTATGGGAATCACTATCTAGGTATTAAAAAGAAATGCAAAAGGCTTTTAGGACAAGGCAGCAGGTGAGCTGAGTTTGAAAGGATGGGTAAGAAGCATCTGCCCAGTGGAGGGTAGGCTAAAGACGTGGGGAGAGATGGGAAAGGCAGACAGGAAGAAGCATGTGCAAAGGAGCTGACACGTCTGGAAAATAGTGAGATTTTTATTGTTGCTGGAGAGTAGAGTCCATGTGGGCAAGTGGTGGGAGCCAGCTCCTGAGGGGCTCCCAGGATTGGCTGTGGAGTTTGAGTTTTATCCTCTCAGGCAATGACTATTAGACAATCACAAGGAAGAACCAGGTCTGAAGATGACAGGATGTCTCTGAGGGGTTTACCTGCCTGGCTCTGCTCTTGCTTCTGGTGTTTCCCAAAGAGGGACACAGTGTATCCCATCCCACATGCTCTTCTGCCATGTGGCCTTGACCATTCCCGTCAAGAAAGAGCATCGATTTCTCCCCTCCCTTGAGTAATGAATGCTCTAACCAGCAGAATATGGCAGAAGTGACCCTATATCAATTCCAAGCACAGACTTTAACTGTCATGCAGCTTTTCTTCTAAGAAGTGTGACCACCTCAAGACTGCCATGCCGTAAGAATCTCAAGCCGTGAGAAGCTGTGGGTAAGGACGATGTCATGTGAGGAGGGAGACCAAAGAGCACTGAGGCACTAGACATGTGAATGAGAAGCTATCTTGGAAGTGGCTCCTCCAATCCCAGACCCTCAGCAGATACCACAGTGATCACAGACGAATCACCCAACTGAACCCTTTCCAAACCACAAAATCATGAGCAAAAGAAGATAGTTGTTTCAAATCACTAAGTATCAGGATGAGATTTTTCAACAGCAAGAGATGAGGGGAACCCCCCCCTTCACTGATCACTCTTTGCATCGTGGTAACTGCAGGAGCAACAGGCTAAGAATCAGAAAACCAGACTCTTGGTCTGTCATCAACTCATTCCAGTTCCCCAACTTCTCGACCCTCCTCACCCCCACTTTTAAAATGAAGATTTCAATTAAATCACCTGGTAATGCTCTATAATTCCCTCAAATACTCCTTTTTACTATGTAACTTTACCTTCCCACTGTGCCTTTTACCCCTGCCCTTCTCCTCCCCATATCACCAAGGGGTCCTAAGACAAATTGTCCTTAAAAGCATGAGGATTTCTTGGGGGTAATGGAAATGATCTAAAATTGGAATGTGCTGATGGTTGCGAAAGCCAACGCATTTACTAAAAATCACTGAATTGTGCATAAAAAAATAGGTGATTTTAATGGTATGTAAGCTATGCCTCAATAAAAACTTTTTAAAGATTTATTTATTTATTTTAGAGAGAGGGAGAGCTAGCAGGAGGAGGGGCAGAGGGAGAGGGAGAGAATCTCAAGCAGACTCCCTGCTGAGCGTGGAGTCTGACATGGGGCTTGATCCCAGGACCCTGAGATCAGGACCTGAGCTGAAATCCAGAGTCAGATACTCAACTGACCGAGCCACCCAGGCACCCCTGAGTAAGACTATTTTTTAAGACCTCAAAAAAGAATCCTTAAAATAGCAAAATGAGTGAAATCTTTTCAGCAATTACTTGCTTGGTTGGTGTATGCTCTTTTGTTATAAAATACTTGAAATGAGTTTAATTTTTAATTAAATATAATTCCTAGTGCAACCCAACAGAGAGGGGACCCATAATGCCATTTACCCAAATTCACTCTGCTCAGCTTTTCAATTCCTAGAAAGGTACACACTGGATAAAGAGTTTAGATTCTGGGTGAGATTTGAATACAGGGTCTGATATTTCCACCTCTTTGCTATATGACTTTGGACAAGACCACAGGGACTCCCCAGCAATCACATCTGTGCACACCATGTTATCAAAGCAGAGATACACTGCATAATCAGAAGCCACAGAAAGCATAGAGCAGGAGGTAACATGTGCTCTGGGGTTTGGAAGCATCAGGGGAAATTCATTAGACAGAAAATAAGGTACCAGACAGAAGACCCAAGTACCTGCCATTCTTTAGCTTTAGATCTGCTTCACCTTCACCTTATCATTCACTCACTTTTCCTAATAGTTTTGAGTTCTCCTCTTACACTGAGTTTTGCAAGCCAACAGCAGTCAAAGAATGACTCGCTTAGCCATTAATGTGAATAATCCAGTATAACATCTGGTTTCCGCCTTCAAGTAGCCCACAGTCTCTTGAGTGATTAGCCCAATGCATGGCAAGCAGGGGGGCAACAGGTACAAACAATACAGCATGTAATTAAGCCACAAGCCAAGGGGAAGGGATTGTGAGTCTCATGGGGGGGTTTGGTGGATAGACACCGATGCAAGCTAAAGCAATCTAGAACGGCTTCCTGGAAGAGACAGGCTGGCCTGTGAATGGCAGGGAGAATTCGGAGATGTGAAAATCTGAGCTAAAACCTTCTAGGCAGGAGCAACTTGAGCAAGGCTCCAAGGCAGGAGAATGAACAAGAGAGGTGCCCGGTTTTTAAAAAGGGACTGGGAATGCAGGACTCTGGAAAAACTGAGAAGTGAAAAGTGCTGTGTAACATCCAGCAGGATGACTCATTTTCTTCCTATAAGTCCTATTGTCCATGACTATCTGTTTACACATCTGTCCCCCGACCCACCTCACTGTGAGCTCTCTGCAGGCAGGGCTGGACCTTCCCGATGTCAGAGTCTTTGTCACTTGGCAGCATGGTGACATGCTGGCAGAACTCAAGAAACATTGGGTCAATAATGAGGTTAGGTTTTGCTTTTTCTCTTTATGTGTGTGACTGGTTCTGACAGCATGAAAAGATCCCAAAAGCCACTCTGACTTTCTAATTAGAGTGCGGTTCTCAAGCATGGATGATTTTGCCCAGGGGTCATCTAACAATATCTGGAGACATTTTTGCTTGTCATTGCTGGAGATGGTGCTATTGGCCTCTAGGGGTTAAGGGGTCAGGGATGCTGCTCAACATCCTACAACCTGTAAGTCAGCCCCCACAACAAAAAACCGTCTGGCCCAAAATGTTGCTAGTGCCAGGGTCATGAAATGCTCTTCTGGTCTATCACACTTAAGACTAAAATAGATGCTGTGTTTGGACTGTTGGTGCTTTAGTTGTATTCTCTCCTGAGCAAAAGAAACGAGGGGGAAAGAGGGGGAAAAGGCCTGACTCTTTTCAAGATAATTGCACTTAGTTTCCTGGGAAACTGAACAGCAGAGACATCCAAGGTGTGCCACGGGTCAGCTCATCAGCCAGCAAACTACATTACATGGTCACTGAGTCTGGAAAATGTGTGAGAAATGGTGCAGAGAGGATGATGTCAGACGGCGACTAATGCGCTGATACACACACGGTGCCCAGTTAAACACAAGAGCACACTCTCTGTGATTCTGTAGGCAATCAGCTACATGTACATATTAGCACTACATGCTAATTTTTAAAATGAATGAGAGATGATTCAATAAAGCATTGATGAAGGGGGGAAAGGCATGTTGCTTAAGGAAAGATTTCTTTATAACATGGGAGAGATAGATAGGGATGGATAGACAGAAGAAAGGGAGGGAAGGAGGAAAAGGAAAGGAAAGGAAAGGAAAGGAAAGGAAAGGAAAGGAAAGGAAAG
>NW_023270865.1:12593825-12667322 GCF_011800145.1 Mirounga leonina
AGGAAAGGAAAGGAAAGGAAAGGAAAGATAGGTGGGTGATGGACAGATGAATGGATAGATGGAAAGAGAGACAGACTGAGCTACCCTCATCCAAGGCCATGGCCTTGGTCACTATAACATCCGTAATGCTGTATGGCCTTCCCACATAGTGTCTCCATACACCGTAATCACCCAGATTACTGGAAACTGTTGGCCTTTTCTAGTTTTGATTAGGAATTGGAAAAAAGCTATCCAAAAAGATTAGGATGGTGCTAATATTCTGGTACCAACCTGGATTAGGCCAGCTTTAGGCCTTGGAGAGAGGAACCTGCCCTACAGACTAAACTCCTGTGTTGTAGAAGGAATAGCCCTTTAGACGGGAGAGAAAGGCAAAACAACCTGGTTCTGAGAGCAATGTTGAGCACAGAAGAAAAATGTGTCCCCCGGGAACCAAATTCAGCCTAGCCCAGCTCTGAACACACACAATTTAGAACTTGTCCTCATAAAAGCACATTTGGAAGGAGGCAGAACGCTCCTCAGAGGCCCTTCATTTTAAGGAAGAGAAGAGAGTGGTCCAAGCAGAGAAGCGGAACGTTGTGGCAAGGCTGCCGAGCTGGCCAACGGGTCGGGAACACGAGCACCAGCATGGGTCCTCGGCTACGGGGACTCCGGACGTACCCCGAAGCCTCGCCCTTCCAGGCTGGCTCATCTTCTCATTCCTGTGCGCTCAGTACGATTCACTCTTCATCCTGCCGCTTAATAACTGCCACTCCAGGAGAGCCAGCCCGCTGTACTTCTTACGGAAGTTGTATCTGGAAAACATTCCTAAACAATGAGTGTCGCAGAAGGAATGAATAAGAAATTATCCTCCTGACAGGTGAACTGGCTTTGAAGTCACTTTACTAATGAACAAGATTTGTTTGCCAGAAGATGCAAAAGCAAATTTTCTAGCGTTTTCCCTCCCCGGAAAGATGTAGAGTGAAAAAAATCAACTAAGTGTTTTGAAGATAAGCAGAGAGCTTGAGGGAAGCACTATTGATATTTTTGGAAATCATATTACCATACTGTTGCTTTTTAGGAGGTTATGTCCCTAGCGAAGGATAATTTATTCTTCAACAAACTTCTTTGACAAGTTTTGCAACCGAAAGTAGGAGCACATGACCAGAGAGCACAGCATGCTTTGCAAATAGCAAAATAAGGCAACTTGTTACCCCCACATAATTAATAAATTATGAAATAGCTGTGATAACATTAAATGAGCCCCTCACTAAAAGAAATAAAAGCCTTTATCTGGGCATTTTAGGGCAAAGACCAGGAGAGGGCGGGCAGGCGTTGGGTTGTGGTGGTGGGTCCAGAACTTGGAAGGTCCTGTCTGGATACCTGCCAGGGAAGAGGAAGGGGACCTGTGGGGGGTAGAACGGTTCCCAGGGAAGGACAAGCTCCAGGTGCAGAAAGAAGGAGCCCAGAAGGTCAGATCTGTTCACTTGCAGAAGCCCCAGTGGCCTGGGACGGGGAAGAAGCGAGTGCAGCACGGAGAACGGCTACTACGGTGGTTCATGGTGTGATCTCTGGAAGCTGCTCCCACTGACATTGAAAATCCAGGAAGGTGAGAGAGTGGGCAACACAGAATGAGGCCAGTGGTACGTCCCGGTAGCTGGGGCCCGTGAGCGAAGTGTCTCTTCTGCAGCTGCAGAAGCAAAGCTCTGTGTGAACAACTCGATGGAGACAGCATCTGTGTAGTGTGTGTGTGTGAGCACGGCCACTAGCCTGTGTCCTCCCACCTGACGATGGCCAGTGTCAGAAGCCTCAACGTAGCTGGACCTCAGTGAGAGTCCTAACTGCCATTTTCTGTGTAACCTGGGAAATGTGCTGGACATTTCAGAGCCTCATGTTGCAAAACAGGGATAATAATACTAATCTGTAGAAAGGCTGTGAGCATCTCAAGAGATAATTTTTATAAAATGCTTAGCAGCATCCCTGGCACATAAATGCTCCATGAGCAACATCTAGCTATTAACTGTGAAGAGGACGGACTTCCCAGAAACTCACCAGCTGAGCTCTGAGTGAGAGCAAGCCCAGAGACGGTTTATCAAATGCACAAATACAGCAACAACCCCCCCTTTTTTTTTCCAGGACCATCAGTGTTAACTTATCAGTGAAGTCCCATTTGGGGACTATATTTTCTTTCTGGTTCTCTAGAAAAACTGGGCAAATCATATTCCTCTATTTTGTTACTAATTTATAAAATTTTAGAATATATGCAATTTTAAAGGCCCTCTTTAAAAGACAAAAGTGATACTGCAAAGAATTTTTGGTTAGGACACTAAAGGAGATCAAAGTCACATAATTCAGTATTTGTAAGATAATTTTTTTAAGGGGGAAAGGGGAGAGGGAGAGAAAGAGAATCCCAAGCACACTCCATGCCCAGCCCAACACAGGGCTGCATCTCACAACCCTGAGATTATGACCTGAACTGAAATCAAGAGTAGGACCCTCAACTGACTGAGCCACCCAGGAGCCCCAGTAAGACGGTTTTCCACAAATGAATCATTAAATCATGTCACTGACTTAGAGGGATCAGAAGTACTCAAGAAGACCATTCATCCCATGTACTTTTGCCTCTTTCCACCAGTGACACATGGGCTAGTAGTTGTAGGTGAAGAGCAGCATCGTCATATATGAAGTGTACAATCACAATACAATATAATAGAACCACATCATATAAAATGGATATTTATTTGGACTAGAAAATAGCAGAGGTTAAAAAAAGTACTTAGAAACAATCTACTCCAAATTCCCATTCCACATAAACTGAGAACAAAGGTAAAGTGACCTACCCAAGATCACACAGCCAGTTAATGACCAACATAAGTTGCAGATCTTTTCTGTTATTATTACAGACCTTATTTATTATTATAATTAATAATAGCAGCCTCAGAAAGTGGTGTGGTTTTATATTTCTAACCTCCAGCCTATGAAGTAATAGTTACCATACTCCTTCAGGTCCAACAAGAAGATAATTCATTCCATATCAAAAGCTGAGGAATTAAAGAACGATACAACCAGAAAGCATGACTGTTACAGTATCTACAAGAGGAAATTGCTCATACCATGGTCAACACCTCTCGTAAACGAAACTCTTGGCAATATGTGATATATTTAAAATAGATTTGTCTCTGGCAGACATATTATCTTTCCTTAAAATTATTAGCAGCTTAACATAATTTCTAGAAAGCTTTTTCTTTATATATTGGATTGGCAATATTTGAGGTACCTCATGCTTTCTTTCTCTTTTCCTGGTGGGGAGTTGAGACTTTCATTCAAAGGAGCACATCTGTATCCAACATATCATTAACCATTTCAATGCAACCACCATAATTAATGTTAACTAGGGATCAAATGAAAAGTATGACTAAAATTTGGAACATTCCTGAGCATACTGAAGAAATTCACTATGTTAATGTTGCTCCATTTTTAAAAAGATAGAATTTTATTTATTTTATTTATTTTAATTTTATTTTTAAGTAATCTCTACATCCAATGTGGGGCTTGAACTCACAACCCTCAGATCAAGAGTCATAGGCTCATTTTTGAGCCAGCCAGGTGCCCCCAAAAGATAGAATTTTAGAAAGATAGGTTTAAGGGGTGGGCTGTGGCTCAGCCGTTGGGCATCTGCCTTCGGCTCAGGTCATGATCCCAGGGTCCTGAGATTGAGTGCCGCATCAGGCTCCCTGCTCGTCAGAAGCCTGCTTCTCCCTCTCCCATTCCCCCTGCTTATAGTCCCTCTCTCACTGTGTCTCTCTGTCAAATAAATAAATAAAATCTTAAAAAAAAAAAAAAAAGATAGGGGGCACCTGGGTGGCTCAGTCATTGGGCGTCTGCCTTCGGCTCAGGTCATAATCTCAGGGTCCTGGGATCAAGCCCTGCATCGGGCTCCCTGCTCGGTGGGAAGCCTGCTTCTTCCTCTCCCACTCCCCCTGCTTGTGTTCCCTCTCTTGCTGTGTCTCTCTCTCTGTCAAATAAATAAATAAAAATCTTAAAAAAAAAAAAAGATAGTTTTTAGATCAGAGTCTGTCTTCTCCAGTTAAAAAAAATACATGTATTTGAGTGAGGATAAAAAAGGGCGTAATTAAGGAATGACACATATTAAAATCTCAACACCACACTGTCCTTGAGAAATTGTTAACAATATAACCCATTCTCCTAATTCTGATATTTTATATCAAGGGAGTATTTTTATTTTCCAAGGATGGTCATTATCTCACTTTTTCACAGTCACAGGGACCTTAGTTTTAAGATGAAAACCGAGCTTATACAACTAAAGAAAAATGGTATAGAAAGAGTCTAAAATCTGAAAATGATTTTTTGGGGTTCCATTTTTGTACTGATTATGTTTGCACATCATTTCCAACGTGCCCCTTTTCTGTTACTTCCAGCTTGTTCATCCCCCGGAAAACATCCTTATTCTTGGTAGAGTGGTCGTGTCTCCTTCATGTCCAGAATCTCCATGTTGCACAACTGGTGGACGTGGAGGACCTACTGGCGTTGAGTATCGGGGCTGATACCCTAAAAAGTCTTTCTCTCATAAGCAAGAAGAAATGGCTGCCTTCATTATTAAGAAAATGAAATACAACATGATTTCTCATATTTTTCCTAAGATTTAATTTACTTTGATTATTTGGATTATTGCTTTTAAGAATAAAATGCCTGGGGCCACCTGGGTGGCTCGGTCAGTTAAGCATCTGTCTTAGGCTCAGGTCATGATCCCAGGGTCCTGGGATTGAGCCCCGTATTGGGCTCCCTGCTCAGTGGAGAGTCTGCTTCTCCCTCTGCCCCTCTCCATTGCTTGTGCTCTCTCTCTATATCCAATAAATAAAATCTTAAAAAAAAAACAAAAACAATAAAACACCTGTGTGATAGAATGAAAACCAACCTCTGCTAATTGACAATATTCATCCGTAGCATTTAACTGCACACCATGGCTCACACCGTGGCGATTCTTTCACCCTTTTGCAGTGAATAAATTGCTGTCACCAGTGAAGTTCATGAATAGGATTATGAGTCTTGACTTGGCAGTAACATTTTTAATGAAGACTGAGGTGGAACTTTGCAAAGGGCATTTTGTAATAAGAATAATGTAAAGTGAAATATGTAGCCAATCTACTTATTAAGATAAAATTTGTGAGTCTAATTTAAACCATTATTTTGCAACAAGTGCCCTCTCCCTCCCTAATTCATCCATTTCTGTCATAACACTCTCACAGGACGTGCACTTAGATTCTCTCCGTGTGTGTCCCTGAATGGCATGTTGCACGCGGCTGGCTTTCCCCTCGGCTGGGGAACACAGTCAGGTGCTGCTTGATGTCACAGCCTCGTCGCTTTATGAGAAAAGAAGGAGCTCATCAGTAAATCTGAATCAAGAGCCCTGGATTGTGGAAAAGAGGACAGAAGCAACAACATGAAAGAACACTTTTTCTTAAGGAAGTGTTTTCAGAAAGCATGTACATTCCCAGTGATCTAGTACTTTCATACACTGGGTGCGCAGCAAGAAATAAAAAGGTTTATACAAAAGTTTTACAACACTTAAATTGAAACTTGGGACTTATTTACATTTCTAGATTATTTTTTCTAGGAAAATGTTAACATAAGCAATTCTGCTGAGACTGGTTTTGCATGGGCGTCTCTGAGAACTAAACACTCGTGTAAGCTCAGGTTGATTCACATTTCGCAAGGTTGAGAATCATTAGGGGCAAGATGGAAAAAGTTGCGTGTGGCATGATTCTAGCCTTTGGAACATGCATGTACTTAGTAATGACCGTCAGAAGAGAACCAGCAGGCAACAAAGAAAATCATCCTCTTTATGTTTATCAAGTCAATGAATTCAGGCATTCTTGAAGTCAGTGTCCTGAAAGGAAGCATTTTGATCACAGGATGCTTTCTGACTACAACCACAAAATTGAATCCATCTCTATGAAATCAAACTGACTGCACTTCCATGCTCAGGGCTGGGATTCTCTCTCACTAGGGTATGTACTATACCCACTGTCCTACCTTCATGACAGGTGCCCCTAGATATCTAACAGGCAACTGGGATTGCCTGCTTTTCCATGCTTATGATTTCCTCAAACAACTCTGAATATTTAAAATGGCTTAGTTCAGTGTAACCCCTACCCCCTAAATTGCAGAGAACTGTCATTATAGTGATACGGAAAAGTTTCTGCCACCATACGAACTTCGGAAAAGAAAAAAAAAAAAAAAAGCAGTGCTGAGCTATTGACTACACTTTGTCCACCCTGATAAAGAGACCTTATAACAATGTTAGAGAAATTAATTTTTTAAAAGATTTTATTTATTTGTTTGAGAGAGAGAGAGCGAGTGAGCACACATGAGCAGGGGAGAGGGAGAAGCAGACTCTTGGCTGAGGGGGAGACTGATGTGGGGCTGGATCCCAGGACCTGGTATCATGACCTGAGCTGAAGGCAGATGCTTAACCGACTAAGCCACCCAGGCGCCCCTAGGGAAATTAATCTTAAGGCTCCTGGAATCATAAGTAAAACCTGCTATCCTATTGATTATGATAAAAAGTATTTTGGAATATTTTGAAATAAATCAAAGGTATAACCTCATTCATTGATGAATAGTTGCACAAAGATATCTAAACCTATGGACAAATGTTAAAGAAATTGGATTTGTGTAAAATTCCCAAAGAACACTTTTTTTTTAAAAAAAGATTTTATTTATTTATTTGACAGAGAGAGAACACAAGAAGGGGGAACTGAAGGCATAGGGAGAAGCAGATTCCCCATTGAGCAGGGAGCCTGATGCACGGCTTGATCCCAGAACCCTAGAATCATGACAGGAGCCGAAGGCAGACATTTAACTGACTGAGCCACCCAGGCGCCCCCCCAAAGAACACCTTTATAACAGAAGTAGGTTTCTCAGAAACAGTACCACCCCCTCACGCAGGGGCAGCACAGAGATGAAAGCTCTGGGGTGCTGAGATTGCCCAGCTAGGACATCTAAGGAGGACACAGACCATGGAAGAGAACCAAACTCTAACGCAATGTCATTCTGGTGATTAGAAGCACAGAGCAATTATAAATTACAAGTCAGAGGGGTGCCTGGGGGGCTCAGTCGGTTAAGCATCTGACTCTTGATTTCAGCTCAGGTCATGATCTCAAGGGTCGTGAGATCGAGCTGTGGAGCCTGCTTAAGATTCTTTCTCTTTCCCTCTCCCTTTTTCCCTCCCCCCTCTCCGACGGGACACACGTGCACACACACACATGCACGCTCTCTATCATAAACAAACAAATAAAATAACAAGTCAGAAACACACTGAAAAGGACAAATGTGTAAGTACTGCAGCGGTGGGGATCTTACCAGAAGTAATAAGAGCAAGAGAAAGAATGAGTTTTGCAGCTGTTCTGTCTGAAAAGAATCACCTGACTTTACACATAGAGGAGGGGGTGGTGATCAGCTAAGCACCAGGACTGCTCTGGAAATTTTCTCAAATTGATTTTCTTCAATACAGAGATAAATAAAATATGACTGGATCGACTGTGCTATAATATGGCTCATTTGGGATGCTGTGAATTATTTATTCCTGACTGTACCCACTCGGCATGTTTATTCACTAACCTTTTAAAGCTATCTGATAAAATGGTTCAAACTTTTCTTAAACTGATTTATTTGGGGAGGCATGCCTCAGGACTAGCTTTTTTCTTTGCTCTCCTGAAGAATTTTCATGTTAAGCATCCAGAGAAAACATCATGGGTCTGGAAGTGCTCTACACAAAGCCACAGAGCACGGTCCTGCCCCCATTTGGACTGGTCTCTCAGGAAGGCCCACAGAAACTGATGACTGCTTTCTTTGAACTCAGCTGTGTTCCAAAATAAAGTAGGAAATAAAATTCACATGTTCACCCAATAACTTAGTGCTCACTATGTGCCTGATGCTGGGCATCTGCTGGTGAAAAGTCAGGGAAGTTCCTGCTCACGTGGTGCCTACAGAAGAGCAGAAGGCACAGATACTAGACCCAAATGGCACCAAGAAAGTCAGCACGTAACTACAAATAGTGACAAGGGCCATGAGAACCAACACAGCTGCTCTGAAGGAGGAAAGCGGGTTTGGATGTTCAGGGGAGCCTGTTGGACCAAAAGGCACTTTCTCCTGAGACCTGAGGGACGAGTAAGAAGATGTCATTAGGAGGAGAGCAAGGGGACAGCTGTGCCTGGCAGAGGGCAGAGCCCCAAGCACCTGTGGCGGTCTGGAGGCACATGCATGCATGCAGATGAAGTGACGTGAGAGGAGCTCAAAGCCTCAGGCACCGCCTGGGTCAGGCCGAGCCTGCGAGTCTTTCGAGGGTTGAGATTTTCTCCCAACATCACTGGGGAACCAACCACCCAGTGTTTTAAGGCAGAAGGTGATGCTTCTTTCATGGCCATGTAGAGAATGGATCCAAGCAGGGGAGAAACAGAAAATCCATTTAGAAGGTCGTTCAACTGGTCCAAATAGGAGGGGGCCATGATTTGGGCCACATGGTGGCTTCAGAAGGCAGGTGAATGGAAGAGCAACACACTGAGGTAGGGAGCCTGGAGGAAGGCAATCTTTGAGGGGACAGACCAAGAGTCCGGTTACAGACATTTAGATCAAAATTCCCACGAAGCATTCAAGTGAAGACATTAAGTAGGTAGTTGGATTTATGAAAATGAAAGAATTACCATATTTGAAAGAGAAAGAAGAACCAAGATAAAAACCAAAAGGAAACAGAGCAGTAGGTGAGATAAGGGGAAGCAGGAAAGAGACAAGAGAGCAAGAGAAGAAAGGAGGGCATCACCCCTGCTTCATGCTCTGACATGTCTGAAGACCCTCTTCCAGGTCCTAACTGGCTTCAGCAAGAACAGTTTCAGGAAAGTAACAGAGGAAGAAGCAGCTTAGAGTGGGCTGAAGAAGGACAGGGAAGGGAAGAGGCAGAAACAGTGAGGGGGGCAATATTTTTAAGTGGAATGGCCAGAAAAGAAAAGGAGAGCAGTGGCTGGGTGCATCAGAGGAAGGTGGACTTGTCCACCATCTTGCTTCTTTTGTTCTGTTTCTTAGAATGGGGATAGGGGAGGGCGCCTGGGTGGCTCAGTTGGTTAAGCAACTGCCTTCGGCTCAGGTCATGATCCCAGGGTCCTGGGATCGAGTCCCGCATCGGGCTCCCTGCTCTGCGGGGAGCCTGCTTCTCCCTCTCCCACTCCCCCTGCTTGTGTTCCCTCTCTTGCTGTGTCTCTCTCTGTCAAATAAATAAATAAAATAAAATCTTTAAAAAAAAAAAAAAGAATGGGGATAGGGGACATCGGAACTCTACATTATTCTGGGGATAATCTAATGGAGAGGAGACACTGAAGAGTCAGGAAAGAGAAGAAAAACAACTGAGGAATAAGAGTCTTGAGCCGTAGAGGGGCTGAGCTCTGGAGCAGGAGAAGGATGGGTCCTGAAGAAGCTGACATTTCCTCTGGTACCGGGCGCAGAGAGAGCCTGCAGGAAGCATCACCCTCACATCCTTTCTACAAGGGACTTGAAAAAATTTGATTTTAATTTTTCCAAGTTCCTGAAGCCATGAAGGTTGGAAGCCTTGCGATTTTAAAATGTTAAAGGATGCCTATTCATGAACACGACATGTTTTGGGGATACTGAAATCCTTATCAGCCAACAAAACAGTTATGTTTACTGACTTGCTGACAATACCATTTAAGAATGCTCAAATTCTGAGTTTATCCCGCCAATTTATCCCAGGCAAAAAACCCAAAGCTCTGTGTTTTATTACTTCTATTTAAAGTAATAAAAACTCAACCCGCAGATTCAAATAAACATGCAGAATGCAATGAAGCAAAATGAACTAGCTTAAAATGCATTACTAAATAACCCTTCACAAATGGTTTCCCCTAGGCTTTATGTCCATACGTGTGGTGCTAAGTGCTCAAGTCAAGGACACTCCCGTGCCAGCAGCCCGGTCCAAGGACAACAAGCAGAAAGCCTGCATCGGCACAACAGGCCACGAGCAGCCGTGAGCTGCCCAGAGCCACTGGGGTCCCAAGGAGTTTCCAAGAATGGGGTTTTTTTCTTTCTGTAAGTTCACCTTGGAAATCAAAAGCCCAACAGATTCATTTCCTCACTCATTCCTTCAACAAATATGTATTGAACATCCGCTATGTGCCAGCCATGGTCCTTCATGCTAAGAACGCTGTGAAAAATAAAACATTCCTCGCCCAAAAGAGCTTTCAATCAAGGTGACGAAAAGAAGGAATAAGCAGGGGAAGGCACTCAGTGTGTATCTAGAATGTGGTCATTTCTCACCCCCTTCACCGCCACCCTCCAGTTCAAGCTGCTACCAAGTCTGACAGGATTATTACAACAGCCTCCTAGCTGCTCATCCAGCTTCCTGGCCCCGCTATGGTTTCTTCTCCACAGAGCAGCCGGAGAGAGTTTTCAATTACTGAGTCAGATCACGTTAAAGCTCTGCTCCAGACTCTCAGATGGCTTTCCAACTTAATTATGAATGAAATCTAAACTTACACTTACAACTTAAGAGGCTGTACCACTCTCTGGCCCATGTGCTGTCACTCCCCTTAGGGTAGATTGAAAAAATGGTGACAATGCTTCGCAGTTCTACCCATCAAGGGGTGGAGCCAATTCCCCACCCTTTGAGTCTGGGATTGGCTGTGAGACTTGCTTTAACCAATAGAAAGTGGCACAAGTGACTTGGTCATGTGGAGGAGCATCCAATGTGGGCCAGAGACAAGCCAACCTGCCTGAGGTCCCCAATCAGGTGTCAGCTTCCTGGCATCTGCCAGAGATGCATAAGTGAGCCTAGTCAAGACCAACAGAAGAACTGCCCAGCTGAGCCCAGCCAAACTGCCAACAAATGAGCCGCTAATTTTATGAGCTTCTGAACATGGAATGACCTAGGATGCAGGACCTGGGAACAATGAAGAGAATTATCAATATACTGTGAGGAAAGGGAGGAGGAAAATGAAAATGAGGACCTGGTATGTAGGGCCTGGGGGCTCTGCATGCAGAGCAGCTCAGGAGAGGCCAGCAAGGGCAGGGAGGGAGAAAAAGGATTGAGAGAGCCCTGGATGGCCTTACATGGAGGCATTTCTGGAACTTATTTCTCTTACAGAAAAGGAAGGCTGGTTCACACAAAGCTCTGGAATGATGGCTCAAGGGGCATCACCTACTAGAATGTGGCGGGATGATGGATTCACTCAAAGGTGAGTCTCAGTAATCTGAACAAAACTGGTCCCTCTTCTTTATTAATCCAGGAGAGGGCAGAACCGTGAGTCTGGGGGCAAACAACTGCCAACAAAGTTTGATGTTTGATAGAGTGTTGAGTCTGGAGCCCAGCATAATGGGTGACAGAGGACATGCAGGGAAGACAAGAGTATGTTTTCAAGAAGTGGAGCCAAAACCAGACTCATGGCCTGTTACCTTATATGCTCTATTAATAAAGATTTCTGCCTCCTGTAGGGAACGGTGAAACATGTTGCCCCAAGAAGCCTTGCATCTAGTCACTTGAGTGCTAGCTACAGGCGCTTCAGTGCTTAGGGGCATTTCATCTTAGCTGCACAAGCAAATTAAAATCCAAGGCAGCCATGATCCTTGAAAATGCAAACACCAATTTGGGGCAATGAGAACTGAGATTGCCCTAATGCAAATTTGTAGGCACGGTGAGAACTATCAGCTTTTATAAGACCTTCAAAAAGATCCCAAGCGCATGAATAAAACTGGTCTGTCCTGTTCAAATGTGATTT
Organism: Mirounga leonina; assembly: GCF_011800145.1. Lineage (NCBI taxonomy): Eukaryota > Metazoa > Chordata > Mammalia > Carnivora > Phocidae > Mirounga > Mirounga leonina. The sequence goes on from NW_023270865.1 coordinate 12,605,600, forward strand.
GAAACTATCTTTGTAGGAACAGTGTAAGAGACTTGTCTACTTATCTTGCATATTACACTTTGAAAGAGTCTTGGTAACTATCATGGATTTACAGCCAAGGTTCCCAGATTTTCTAGGTTCATGGAACTTTTAGCATGACGGTAAATTTTCTCACAATGCTCCTAGCCTAAAAGAATAGCTTGTAGCTGTTTATTGAGTGGTTGAATCCAGACAACTTAGTAAGTATTTATTCCCTAACTTACTAGCCATTGAAAAAAAGAATAGAGTAAGTGTCACTATTAAATGACTATAACTATGTATAACAGGACATGTGACCCTGCACATCTTCTCCAACTTGGGACCAAAATAAGACACTGCCACTTCCATGATCTATTCCACCTATCATCGAGGGGCACTTGTGGTTTTTATTTATTTATTTATTTATTTATTTATTTATTTATTTATTTATTTAATTTTATTATGTTATGTTAGTCACCATACAATACATCATTAGTTTTTGATGTGGTGATCCACGATCCATTGTTTTTGTATAACACCAGTGCTCCATGCAGTATGTGCCCTCCTTAATATCCATCACCGGGCTAACCAATCCCCCCCAACCCCCCAAAACCCTATCTGTTTCTCAGAGTCCTTAGTCTCTCATGGTTCATGTCTCCCTCCGAATTCCGCCCCCCTTCATTTTTCCCTTCTTTCTCCTAATGTCCTCCATGCTATTCCTTATGTTCCACAAATAAGTGAAACCGTATGATAATTGACTTTCTCTGCTTGACTTATTTCACTTAGCATAATCCCCTCCAGTCCCATCCATGTTGATGTAAAAGTTGGGTATTCACCTTTTCTGATGGCTGAGTAATATTCCATTGTATATATGGACCATATCTTCTTTAGCCATTCATCTGTTGAAGGGCATCTTGGCTCTTTCCACAGTTTGGCTATTGCGGACATTGCTGCTATGAACATTGGGGTGCATGTGGCCTTTCTTTTCACTATATCTGTGTCTTTGGGGTAAATACCCAGGAGTGCAATTGCTGGGTCATAGGGTAGCTCTATTTTTAAATTTTTGAGGAACCTCCACACTGTTTTTCCAAAGTGGCTGTACCAACTTGCATTCCCACCAACAGTGTAAGAGGGTTCCCCTTTCTCCACAACCTCTCCAACATTTGTTGTTTCTCTCCCTGTCCATTTCTGCCATTCTAACTAGTGTAAGGTGGTATCTCAATGTGGTTTTGATTTGAATTTCCCTGATGGCTAACGATCATGAACATTTTTTTCATGTGTCTGTTAGCCATTTGTATGTCTTCTTCAGAGAAGTGTCTTTTCATGTCTTCTGCCCACTTTTTGACTTGATTATTCGTTTTTGGGGTGTTGAGTTTGAGAAGTTCTTTATAGATCTTGGATACCAGCCCTTTATCTGTAGTGTCATTTGCAAATATCTTCTCCCATTCTGTGGGTTGCCTCCTTGTTTTGTTGACTGTTTCTTTTGCTGTGTAGAAGCTTTTTATCTTGATGAAGTCCCAAAAGTTCATTTTTGCTTTTGTTTCACTAGCTTTTGGAGATGTATCTTGAAAGAAGTTGCTGGGCCGATGTCAAAGAGGTTACTGCCTATGTCTCCTCTAGGATTTTGATGGATTCCTGTCTCACATTGAGGTCTTTTACCAAAGGCACTTGTGTTTTATCAGAGCAAATGCTGTAAATCTAGCTTCACAAATGTATGACATCATCAATGTGCAAGATTGACTGTTGAAATCTGAAACTCTGAGCTACCTCGCGCTAGTAATTCACCAAGCGCCCGGCACGTGGCGCTGTACTTTCCTGTGCATTCCTTGAAATTTTATAGTACCTGGTGGTGCCCTTGGGAAGTCTTGGGCCCGCAGTTCCGGAGCCAGGGATTTATACAATCATTAGTTTTTATCTAGTCCATGACAATGCACTTGGGGGAAAGATTTGTAATTAACAACAGAAGATGCAAACCCACATTTCGAAACATCTCTTACTCGTTTCTAGGTTTTTAGCTTTTTGTCAGACATGATTAGATTTGTCGTTTTCTTTCTCCTAGAAATAGGACTACACTAGTACTAGAAATGCCCACTTGGCCATGTTCTTATTGTTTGATTATGTTTGCAGTATTATAATTTCCTTCAACCCAAAGTTTCTTTGCGGGAATATTTTTCAGCCTCTTGCCAGTTATGTGAAGGTAAAGTGGAGTTTAAAGCATGTACTGTAATCTGCAATATCAGCTCCACAGGGCCCTGATACCCGTGATATGTCACATTACCCCGAAGTGCAGTACGCGTGTGGCAGGAGGGGCGCCAAGAACTCCTTCTCTGACACACAGCCGAGAGCACACTCGTGACCATCCCATGTTGGAACTGAGCCCTGGGACAGACGCCAGCTGTACCTCGAATGCTGGTAATCCTGCTGTTGTGTGCACTGGGAATAACATATGTTACTACTTAGAACGAGGATGGCATGTGGTTCAAGTTCAATAAATCCTAATCATATCCTAGAGCCCTCAGTGCTGTACAGAGTCCCCAAAATGGCCCTCTGCCATGTGGCTTTTAAATGTTTGTTTTAAAGATTTATTCATTCATTTGAGAGAGAGAGTGAGAGAACATGCGCGCAAGCAAGGGGAGGGACGGAGGGAGACGGAGAGAACCCCAAGCAGACTCCCCGCCTAGCACAGAGCCTGAAGCAGGGCTCGATCCTACAACCCTGAGATCAGGGCTTGAGCCAAAATCAAGAGTTGGTCGCTCAACCGACTGAGCCACCCAGGGACCCCTGCCATGTGACTTTTAAAGCATGGAACCGCTGTCCAGCAATGCTTGGGTGACCATGAAGACTCTAGTCCCAAGTCCAGCATCCAGGGATGGATTTGGAGCTTGGATAAGTACCCAAGACCTTACTGGTTGGTCATCCATGGTCACCTCTCAGCTGGTGAACCCTGGCTGTCTGTAGTTCACACTGACCACTGCTTCATTGCAATACCAAAGGGACCCATGTCAAGAAACCCAGGATATATGGCCTGATTAGGAGGAAATCTAGCTATACTTGCTCTGTGAGAGAGAGAAAAGCTATATAAATAAGTCAGCAGAAATTTAATACAAGTCGCTTTCAGGTTCAGTTGATAAATACCAGTAGGCCTGAGGTAACCCACATTTTTACTTTTCTCCAGGAGAAGAAAGTTACAGCAAAGACATGATGCCCATGAAATCTGCCGACACTAAGTCAATGTGATGAGAATTTCCTCATTCTGATTTGTGGACATAATTCCCTGCTTGCACATCTTTAGAAAATGATCATTCTGAGTGTTCCTTGTGAAAGATTCAGATGAATCCCTTAACTTCAGAGTTGTCAGTTTGGATTTCTTAAACAACATTGCTCCAACAAACAGTTGCTATGCACTAAGCATTGCAGCCTGGTGCAGTCGAGGAGAAATCGTTAATGAGTGAATGACGTAACATAAACCGGTGATGGTTTTAAGTTGGGGTGGTGGATGGAAGGGGCACACAGGGATCTTGACAGCTAATAAAAGGAGAATCAGAAATGAAGATAAATTATTTTCTCATTTGCACAGTGCTCACCAATTCTATGAATTCACATGCCAAGAATGTACCATATAAATGCCGCTAATTAACAGCTAAAGCATTTACAAGAAAATGTTGGCAGATAGACTAATTTTTAACACATGAATTATTTTGTAATTTATCTCAAATTACAATACTTTGCATCTGGATTTAAAGTTCTTAATTGCAAAGCTCCTATTTGATAGCATTCTTATTGTTATAGCAGCTACTTTTTTTTTAGTGCCTGACATAGACGTTTTATAAATAAGAACTAGCTGCTTATAAGAATGGAAAAAACAGCATCAGATGGTGGCCCAATATTTCCTACGGTGAGGAAAGTGGAAAGATATATTCTTCCTCTGGATTTCTCTTTGGTCCTAAATATTTGGTTTCAAATACTCAAAAATTTCTCATGTGGTAAACATGCAGAGTTAAGATTCTAATTGCAGAGTTAAGATTCTAACAGTGCTGACATTAAGTCAATTTGCCATATTAACTGTTCCCCATAATATGATTTCATTGTTTGTTCTAACCTTAAGAAATGGCATCTGCAAAAGTTCTGCTTTGGTTAGCACGTACTTATAATAGGCATGAACATTTTATAAGGAGTCAAATTAAAATCTTGATTAAAGCATTAATATTTGCTTAATTAATATTTGGGGGAATATTTTTAAAGGACCATCAATCTTTAATAACATAAATTTACCTTCTTCTATCATCTCAACTCAAAGAAAAAAGCATCTTCCATGGTTCTTCCAAATAATGAATGGTGGAAATAAAGTTGCATATAATTTAAAAATTAGATAAAGTAGCATGTCTAGAGTAACGGGTCAAACACTTCACAGGGCATGGTGAAAACTCATAGGACAATAGGAATTAACGGATACGTGCAAACATTGTGTTAAGGAGTCCCGGTTCACTCTAGGTTATGTTCCTTGTTGGGATTCAGACACAGAGCAGAGACTGTTATACTCTTCAAACATGCTGCCTTTCTTTGCATTCAGGTAAGAGCCATGTGGCTAAGTCGTCAACAGGATGTAAAGGACCAGATGTTAGCCATACCAGGCCTGGCCATAAAGTCATCTTATATGGTCCTTTCTCTCTCTCTCTCTCTCTCTCTCTCTCTCTCTCCCTTTTCTTCCTTTGCGAATTTCTGCTCCAACCCAGTTCCCAAGACCCATAAGCTAGCGTGGCATGGGACAGAGGGGAGGGAAAGAAAGGCTGTGTGCCAAACACTCCTCAATTGCCCCTCCAGATCTCATTTCTGTCTTTTTCTGTCCTGTTATTTATGAAACCATATTAGCTCCCCTGCCCTCTGACTCCTGCTTGGATGGGGCCAATGGGAAGGGCCCACAGGAAGTCAGAGGGAGGAAGTGGCATTAAATCAGAATATCTGCCCTCCCTGCTCCCTCCTCACCTCATCATGAACAGGACAGTGGCTACATTCTGCTACCCTCAGCTCATCTCCTCTTCCATAGCTATAGCTCTGAACGCATTCCGGGAGCTTTCCACCTGCCCTTCACTTCCCAGTGCCTACCATCTTTTTGGTTCTCTTAACCCAGCTCATATCCACCCACAAAACCCATTGAGTTATCCATGTGTTTCCTACCAGGGCTGATGCGGCTTCATGTAGTTAAAAAGCCTAATAAATGTAAACCCCAAGACACAAGGCAGCACAATCAGGCAAACAATGACGAAACAGAGAAAGTACGGTTTTCCTCCTACTCAGACTCGAGGCATAATGCAGCCTGACTATTTGCAGGCTATCAGAAACACCCCCCTTATGCCAGCCCCTCAGAGGCAGTACTCACGTGCCTGCAGGTGAAGGGAGAGCGCCCATCTCAGTCCAAATCTAGGCACAAGAGGCTAGCTGGGTACTTCTGCACAGCTTTGCAAACTGCTGAACAGCTAGTAACAGCCACGGCAGCCTCGAGCCCACTGAGAGAGCCCCTGGGGACACCCAGATATATACAGGAAAGAGTAGGAAGCCACTCGGGGTCCCATTATAGGAAGGGGGGATGAGAGCCAGAGAAACAGAACTGAATGCTCTTGATGTCAGTCAGCACCTACGTAATTCTCAGCTGATGTGGCCTGGAAGATAATCTTTCTCGGAGAAGGTGGTGTGGGAAAAGTCTCTGAGCAAAGAATGTGCCCTAACAAAAGAAACAACCTCCTTGGAATGGATTGTAGAGTTCACTGGTCATGTGCCAAACTGGGTGTGTGTGTGTGTGTGTGTGTGTGTATACATGAGCGTGCATGCATGTGTGCGTGGAAGAACACCACTTTCAAATGCATATTTCAGAGCTTATAAAAAATAACTGATCCAATATTCAAAAATTTGGGGAAAAAAATAGGAGCAAGCTTGGCCATCTGTTCATACAAGTAATTCATAAAACATCAATTCCAGATGGCTATTTAAACCTTAGATATTCACTTATTCTACCCTTCTGTGCCTCGTTGTTTTCATTTACAAGGTAGTCTCTTTTATTTTGTATGTAGAACCACTCCCCTCTCAACATTTATAATTTTACACAAAGAAGTCCCATTAACCCCTGACTAGCAAGGGCTGATGAGAAGATGAACTTTACTACCATCACTCAGTCCTTTCTGGGGCGAGGCAGAACTTATCAGCTGTTGGCCACAGTTCATGAACTTGGCATGCGATCGCCGGGAGCTGGTACTCTACTTTGTTTTCATTTCTTCAGAGTCAGATGTCTTACAAATGTAACAGTGTAGGTCGGATGCTCCAAAGACATGGATAGGTCTTTAAAGGTGTGGAATAGCTAGAATGTTTTCCGTCACCTTCACACTATTACCGGTGTTTCTTTGGTTATATTTTCATGGCCCTGCTCAGGAAAGTTTTTTCTAGCATATAGTTTGTGCCCTTCATTTTTTTTCTATAAAGCAATGTATTAGAATAGACCATTTGTAAAGTCACAGTTTACAAAGGGAAAAGTTGAATTTTTAAGTCAAGTGTTTTATATTGAAATAGCTATGTCAAATTTAATTTTTTTTATTTTCTAAAGATTTTATTTCTTTATTGGAGAAGGGGGAAGAGAGAGCACACAAGTGGGAGCCACAGGAGCAGGGAGAGGGAAAAGCAGACTCCCCCCCGCCCCAGCAGGGAGCCCAACCCGGGGCTCGATCCCCGGAGGCCCGGATCATGACCTGAGCCAAAGGCAGCCACTGAGCCACCTGAGCCACCCAGGAGCCCCTCAAATTTAATTTTACTCAATATGAAGATGTTCAAATAAAGACATTTAAAATATTTATCTTAGGGTTATTTTACATTCCCATAATGCTGTAAGTAAATTATTTTTCAAACAACTTGCTAGCTCAGCAATACTTTATTTCTACACTAAGTTCCAGCAATCCCAGAAAAGATTTTATAAAAGTTAAATGTAGAATTGAAGAAGATATTTGCAATACCCTGCTTGGGTTTGTTTTCAGGTATTTCAATAGAGAAACAGTGATTTCCAATTTACATTCATTCTAATGAGTTGCATAATTCTTTTGCTTAAGGTCATTTTATGACACCTGTCCCAACCTACTTTTATATGAACATGGCGCTGTGGGGATGTTACCAGAGTGAGGAATACTTATCAGTGAGACAAGGACCAAAAGAAAAATAAATCAAAATCACAAAGAGTATGCAGTCAAATTTGTGCTATGAAACCCAAAATGGCTAAAATTTCCATCCCTTCTCTTTTTTAGCACTTTAAGACATATTTTCTCTGAAATTAATAGACAAAACACTTCATCAGTTACAGAGAAAATGAGAAGTAATTATTTATTGCTCCTAAGATTTTGTCTAAGACCATTATGTAAATATAGGTAAAAGCTCATGTTAATAAATTCAATAATTATATCTAGATTTGATCTCAGAAATTTGGTCTACTCTCAGCTAACAATTCATATTAACCGTGGTACAGAAGAAAATACCATAAATTCTAGGTGATCAACACACACATATAATAGGTATGTTCATATTTTTATTAAGCATTTATTAACCATTATTAGCCCATGTTTCTCACCAGTGAAGACCATAGCTCTCCAGTAAGACTGACTGTGCACAGACCTTGAACTTGAATACTTCTATGCTAAATAAGCTCACAAATTAGTTATTGCGATACAAAATGTTGTGCTTGTGATATTTGGGCATTAGAAGTGGTTCTGCTATTTCCAGGCTTCTGCAGAGCTGTGGGCTGTTATGGAATATAATCAATGCAGGGTGCTACTAAACAGAGGACAAATCACTCTTTGGAAAATAAAACATCCTTGGTTCTAGTTTTAAAAGAAATCTCCTGATGACGATATTCATGAAAGGAGCAGACATAAAAGGGCAAAAGGCAATAACAATTTCATAGATGGAAAACAATCAAGAAAGTACTATTAAAGGACATCAGGGATGCTGAAAATATGCTCCCAACTTGTAGTTACTAGCGTCGAAGACAATCGTCATCACCCACAAATCAACCCAGCATCACTGCCAGAGTTGAAACCAGAAGCCGACGCCAATCTCCAGATATGTTTAGGAGGCACCACATTTTTCCTTCTCATTGAAATTCACTTCTTAAATCTTTTCCTATCTGGCAAAATTTATTTTAATCCATATGCCTGAAGGCTCATGTTAATTTACCATGCAAATATGATCTGATAGATCCTTCATTTTAAATAGATGAAATAATGTTGAATATTTACACATGCCTTTATTTATTTATTTATTTTTAAAGATTTTATTTATTTATTTGAGAGAGAGAGAATGAGAGACAGAGAGCACGAGAGGGAAGAGGGAAGCAGACCCCTTGCTGAGCAGAGAGCCCAATGCGGGACTCGATCCTGGGACTCCAGGATCATGACCTGAGCTGAAGGCAGTCGTTTAACCAACTGAGCCATCCAGGCGCCCCTACACATGCCTTTAAATACACATTTTAAAGCCAGCAGAACCTTGATTATTCCATTTAACAGAGGATAGCCTGAAGAAGTAAATAGAAGGGAGGGGCAAATTAACATGAATCCACAGGTTCTATTTTTTTTAAAGATTTTATTCATTTATTTGACAGAGAGAGAGCAAGCACAAGCAGGGGGAGCAGCAGAGGAAGAGGGAGAAGCAGGCTCCTTACTGAGCAAGGAGCCCAATGCGATGCGGGGCTGGATCCCAGGACCCTGGGATCATGACCTAAGCCAAAGGCAGACGCTTAACCAACTGAGCCACCCAGGCGCCCCGAATCCACAGGTACTATTAAGGCAAGGGCTACAACAGCTAAAAGCAATTCTTTTTTAAAAGTTCAAAATACTACGGGCACCTGGTTGGCTCAGTCAGTGGAGCATGTGACTCCTGATCTCGAGGTTGTGAGTTTGAGCTCCATGTTGGGTGTAGAGATTACTTAAAAACAAAATCTTTAAGAGAAAAAAAAAAAGTTCAAAATTCGAGCCCTAAAGGTGATAACTCCTAATTCATTTGTAAGGAAGAAAGCAAACAACCATCATGGAAGACACAGCATTTGGTTCAGTAAGTAGTAACATAATCCCCATCAGAATTACCTTGTATGGAGAAATGGAAGCAGAAAATAGTAAAATTACAGTTTGTTATTTATGATTTTCCAGACAATAAGAAGTAGATTCTGGAAATAATTTCAATTTTGAAATATAATAAATAGACAAATGTGGAATTATACTAGGACAAGGGTGAAAATAATGTATACTGTGGTGGTAGAAAGGGAAGAAAAAATATAAAACAAAATGTAATATTATCGGAAAGCAGTGTGAAGACCTGGGGGCACGGATAAAGAATAAAAAGCAGCAGATTGGGGGGACCTGGGTGTAAGCCTTGTCTTTCAATTATCCACTCTGGAATCATGAATGAGTTAATCCCAACCTTTCTGGGGCTCAGGTTCCTCTGGTTCAACCTGATGATCTATCAGATCCTTGTCAGCTCACAAATTCTGGGAATACTGCCATTTCACAAAGGACGACTTAAATAGAAAGCTCATTTTACTTTGTGCTTAGGAATGGGAATACGTGTCCTTTTCCCCCCTAAAATTCCTAATTTCTGCCAACTTCTGATGGGAGATATTAAATGGTGGTGATGTGGCACCATTTACAAGAGAGTCCCAGTAATCAAGCCACAGATGCTCCAAGGTAGGGTGGAGTTCACTGACAGAAAGAACAGCAAAGAAAAACAGAGGTGAAGCCACTGACTGCAGTCTTCGAGTAGAGTCGAAGCTGGCTGCAGAAGATTCCTTTCATCCCTGAAAGGGAAAGTACCCCCTGCAAGAGCTCAGAGCACCCTGACTTTGGCTGGGGAGGCTCCTCGGGGAACGGGGGAGAGTGCAGCAGGGGCAGTTCTTCTTCTTGCCTACAGAGCAGGTTTGCTGCTGCCCAGAACCAAGTATAACATGAGTTCTCAAGGTGTCTAAATGGTCCAAGAGCAAAGATAATGAGGGGAAATAATTAAAGAGCTGAAAAGGAGAAGGGGCATGAGGAGCAGCCATCCAGATACGTTCCTTTTGGTCTGACAGTATCAGCTGTCAGTCCGGTCCTGTGTGCCCTACCAGTCCAACTTAGTACCTGTTTCAGGGCTCCATTTCTTGCTTTTCTAGGAGCTTCCACTTTGCATCCATCTTTGGCTTCTTCCTCCTTAAAGGAGTCCTCCTAACCTTCCTCCAGCGTCTGGATTGCCAGAACTAAGATGAGTCAATGATGGAAAGCTTATGTACGGAAATCTGGTTTATTAGGAAAGATTTTTACAAGCAAACTACTAGGATATGGAAAAAGTCTGAGTAACAGGAAAATAAGGGGCTGCATTTGGATGTGGGTGATTTATATTCAAAGTGTCAAAGGATACTATAGCATGGTGAGCTAGCCTGGAGACTGAGAGTAAGACAACGGACATCTTATGAAAGGAACTCAAAGAACATTTTAGAAGACTTCTTAGAAGCTTCAGAAATATGAAAGAAGGGGGCCTGGGTGGCTCAGTCAGTTAAGCATCTGCCTTTGGCTCAGGTCATGATCCCAGGGTCCTGGGATTGAACCCCAGTTGGGCTCCCTCTCTCTTGCTCTCTCAAATAAATAAATAAAATCTTAAAAAAATATATGAAAGAAGGTATGCCCTGCAAAAACTGGGATTGGAAAGATGAACAGTCAGTAGGAACAGAGAGAACAACCAGCTACAACAGGGATAAAGATAAATAACTGCAAGGAAATAAGACATAACAGGCAAATCAAAATTCACATTGCTTAAGAAATTAACATTATCACAAACAATAGGAATAGATGCAAGAATCAAACACATGTTGAAAAAAAGCCTTCCTGGACTGAAAAAAAAAAAAAAGCAAAATTATTTTTTAAATGTCTCTTAAATACATCCTTTTGAAACAAAAGGATGAAGAAATATCCTAAAAAGAGACAGAAAACAAAAAACAAAAACAAAAACCACCACCAATAAAAAACCATTCACCTACTGTGGAAAACTAAAATGGCCACAATTAACCACTCCTCCCATTGTCTTTTGCAATGTATTTTGCAGTTCCTCCCATCAAGATGTTGAGTCATTTCACCATCACTTGAATCTGGTCTGGTTCTGTGACTTACCTTTGCCATTAAGAATATCAGAAAAAAAAAAAAAAAGAATGTCAGAAATGCCAGAAATAGCTGTGTACCAGTTCCAAGCCTTTCTTGGAAGCCTGCCATTTGAACAAGCCACACTAGCCTGGAGACGGAGAGAGCGCCCAGCTGGCTTAGTCCAGGTCATCAGAGTCCAGTCAGCATGCCAAAACCTTAAGTGCTTAAATGTAAGAGATCTCGGGTAAAATCAGCAGAGGCATCTCTCTACCCTACAGTGGGCCACACAGGCATGAGAGACTCTACCAACCAAGACCAGAAGAATACATAGACTACCCCAAAACTAACAAACAAGAAGAAAGGATTATTGTTGTGAGCCATTGAGTTTTTGGAGGGTTTTGTTAACTGATTTACCTAAAGAGGAACAAAAATTGTAACATGTGCAGATGCACACACACATACCTACATGCATGCACACGCACATATCTACAAAAATATGAAAAATGTTGAAATATTTAAAACGCCTTTAAAGGAAATAAGCAAAATTCTAATACTCCAACGGATAATTTGGCAAAGATCTCTTTAGACAATTCACAGAAAAAAATACATATGACTCACAAACAACAATCTACTCAACTCCATTGATAAAATAAACAACTTAAAGCAAAGAAATGCCATTTTTACTATATTAAATTGACAACAAAATTTAAGGCTCACATAAATGCTGAGGTTGGCATGGGCAGGCAACCACACGAACACATGTTCTCATGGTGAGAACATAAAATGGCACAAACCATTCTCATCAGTCTCACATCACATCTTGAGACTAAAAATGCTCACACTCCTGTTCTATTTCTGTATGTGCAGTTTTTCAAAATAAAATACTTAGAAAACAAACCAAAACTTGGCACCAAAAAAGTCTTCATGCTCACCTATTAACTCTTGGACCTGATCTCAATGAAATATTTATAAATATGGGCAACATTTGGTAACACAAGAATTTCAACAATGAGGGAGTGACTAAGTAAATTCAGGTATAGCCTGAATTTAAAAATTTTGCAGTCATTACAAAAATCACATGTAAAGAATATTTACCAAAATGGGAAAATAGGGCAATATGAAGAGAAAAACTTGATACCAAGTTTCAGGTGTACACAGGACTATAATTCAATAAAATTATATGTGTATATATTTTTATATGCATAAAAATATGCATATTTAAGACTAAAAGGAAATGCAAAATCATGCTGAGTAATCTTTGTGCCCTCAGGATTAGGGGTGATATATCACACACACATAGTTTTCAAATTCCCTATAATAAGCATACATTAATTTTATAACTACAACCAATAAATTCACTTTTGTAATGACTGGTTACGGTTTTGGGTGAATTTAGAAGATATTCCTGGCCGGGTGCATTTTATAATCTTTTCATCAGTGACTACACACTGGACAGTGTATAAACTTAACAGCTTTGGGTCTTTTACGAAACTGGGAGACTTGATGAATTCAGAATGACATGATTAAATACTGAGCTGATCAGAAGCAAAAAGGATGAGATGCGAAAGGGATCTCTGCTGGGTCATTTACAGAGGATAAGTTAATTACACAATGTAATAGACAACGAGTGCAGGTGTGTCTGAAATAGATCTAGGAGTTAGGAGACCAGAAATCGAACATGAATGAAAAAGCTGTGTGTAAAATCAAGTGCATTACTGAAACCTAAATTGACAAGTAAAACATGAGATTAATTCCTCCCCACCCTACTGGTCATGTAGAGTCTTTTATGAATATCATCTACAGTTTTTGGATTCACAATTTAAGAAAAAAGATTCAAAGGAAAACATTATAAATAATAGTATTTCTTCAGAAATGAGATCATGTAGCTCCCCCCCCAAAAAAAACAATGTTGAAAATATTTAAATCTTGGGATAAACGAAAAGTAATTATTACATAGCTGGCAATGCCCAGGTGGTCTACTGATAAAATGCCCCCCAAAAAGTATGAGTAAATCATGTGATAATCACATCATCTCCCTCTCTCTCACCACTTCCACCCCCACCCCCAAACAGTCATATTTTTATACTGAACATGTTCCCCAGGGCAAAGTGTGGGAAAAGATATTAAAGGCAATAAGAAAGAATGAAGGAATAGAGGGAGAGAGAAATCAGAGAAGAAGAGAAAGGTGGTGGGGGGAGGAAGGAAGGAAGGAAGGGAGGGAGGTAGAACGATGTAATACAAGAAAATGTTTAAGAGATAAAGAAACAGATTGAAAGTATACGTTGGATACCAGAAATAAATTTGATATATAACAACAAACATGAAGTTAGTAGACTTCAGTGATAAAGAACAATCCTTTGGGCATCCAGCTAGGAGAAAGAGATCAATTTATCTCGAAGGGAAGACATCGGCTAACCTTGGGCTGCTCCCCAGCAACATTCAATATGGGGACATGGCAGAAGGTGTCCGAAGTCCTCAAAGAAACTGAAGAGACAAATAAAAACCTTTAGCGAAATGACTAGTGGTGATTCCTGGCTGCATTTCAACAAGGAATGAGAGTTAACACCACCATGAGAACTAGCTCTAGAACAGAATGCAAATGGTCTGTACTGTAAGAAGGTACAAAGAGAGGAGGCAAAGGGCACTGATTGTTTCATCCCTTACAGCCAGGGCAAAACCATAACATTCAAATCTGGTAAAGGAAAAGGAAAAGAAATTTAAGTATATTAAAAATATAAAGGTAAATAGAGAATAGCTAAAAAAAAATAGTATAATCAACTAAAATTAGGTAGTAGAAGGAAGGAGTAGAAAGTAGAAATAAGTGGAATGATACTTATTTCTTCATGAGTCTTGGGGGCATAAATAGATAATGTCTAAAAAAAATCACTAACTAAATATATCTATGAAGCTACAGTTATAATGGTTGTTACTAAAAGAGTTAAGCCATAACAGATAGGAACTTTCCAAATAAGAGGAAAAAACATACAATAAAACCAAGACCATATGATAAAAAGTTAAGAAATAAAAGAATAACATAAAATATGATTACAGAATTAAGACCAAGCACATCTATTTTATAAGTAAACATATTTGCACTATATTAAGAAATCAAGACAAAAAGACCCCCAGACTGGCTCCCAGAGGGGAAAAAAAAACAAATGGTATGCTCTATTTAAGAAGCGCCTAAAATAAAGTGACTCAGAAAAGTTGAAAATAAAAGGTTGGGCAAAGACATGCCAGGTGAGTACCAACCACACCTTGGAATTCTGATCTAAATTTCAGACACACTGAATTCAAAGCATTTTGCACCCAATAGGAAAAAGCTACCTTAAAATTGTAGAAATTGCAATCCACAACGAACATCTAACAGTTATAAATATGGCATCACTGTTTAACTAGCAAAACCTATATAAAGTACAAAGTATAAGAAATACAGAAGTATTGAAATTTATCTCTTTCTGCAGAAGAATGGTCACATAAATAAAAAATAAGAATAAAATCACGAGGCTGTTCTGACTGATTTATAAATGGAATTGCATATCTTAAAAGAGAGGATGTGACTTCCTTCCAAATCCATGGAATATTTTGATAATTAATTATATCAAAAATAAAGCTTCAATCAGAAATGAAACAAAAAATAACTCCTGCTCACAATGCAATAAAAATTAAAATCTATAGCAAAACCAGAAAATCAAGGGACCCTACCATCTGAAAATTTTTAAGCCTTCAAAATAAACTTTGTGTCAAAAATAAAATTAAAACCAAGAATACGGAATATGCAGAAAATAGCAAAGATGGAATGCTCTAGATCAGAAAATCTGAGATACAGCTGTGATGTGCTCAGAAGAAATTTCACAGATTACACTACTTATATTAATAAATAAGAAACAGTCTTTTTTTTCAAGTCAAGAAATCTAAGGCCAATATATGAGATTGAACTCTCAGCTCACCAAAATAAAGAGGAAAAAAAATTGAGATTATAGAAACAACCATAAATTTTTCATGGAATGTGTGAATCATAAAAATTACTGGACTCCAAAATATTATAATAAATGTAAAAACCTAAATGAATGGATGACGTCGTCCATTACCAATTACAACAAATGAAAATGCAGTACATTTTCAAAGAATAACCCCTCCCAAAATGCACCAGACTTAATCAATTTCACACTTGAGAATTCTACAAATCCTTAAAGGAACAGATAATTTCAATGCTATTTACAATGTACATAGAAAATGAAGGGCAGCTTTTGATTTCTTCTAAAAAACCAGCATAACATCCACACCAACATCTGAAAGACACAACGCACCCACACAAAAAGAAACTACAGGCAAATTTCGCTTACGTTCTCAATGCAAAAATCTCAGAGTAGGGGCGCCTGGGTGGCTCAGTCGTTAAGCGTCTGCCTTCGGCTCAGGTCATGATGCCAGGGTCCTGGGATCGAGCCCCACATCGGGCTCCCTGCTCCGCGGGAAGCCTGCTTCTCCCTCTCCCCCTCCCCCTGCTTGTGTTCCCTCTCTCGCTGTCTCTGTCAAATGAATAAATAAAAATCTTTAAAAAAAAAAATCTCAGAGTAAATATGCACAAGCTGAATTATGCAGCACAATGGAGCTCATAACAGGTGTGCAAGGAATGTTCAACATTAGAAAATATGTCAATATAATTCTTCACATTAGTAAGTAAAAAGAGAGAAACTTTATGTTCTCCATTAACGCTGGAAAAGAATGGGACAAAAATTTAGTAAAATTTAACATTTACCTATTTTTTTTTAAAGAGTTCTTTCTTTCTTTTTTTAAGATTTTATTTATTAATTTGACAGAGAGAGACATAGTGAGAAAGCAGGGGGATTGAGCACACAAGCAGGGGGATTGAGAGAGGGAGAAGCAGGCTTCCCGCCTCAGGGAGCACAATGTGGAGCTCGATCCTAGGACCCCGGGACCATGACCTGAGCTGAAGGCAGACGCTTAACCACTGAGCCACCCAGGCACTCCTTACCCATTTTTTATTTTTTAAGACACTTAATAAGATAGAAAAATATGGAGACATCACCAATATCATAATAATGAGTAACATACTATATTGAGTAATATAATGAGCATTGACAAAGTGCGTATTACATGCTTAGTGCTGCTGTAAGTGGGTGTGTACCTATTCAAAATTGTTCTTTTTCCTTTTTCTAAAGCAATGGTTAAATAAGGCAATGGCAGTGGGAATGAAGGGGGCAGCGGCCAGAGCCAATGCTGCAGAATTCTTGATTTATTCTGAAAGTTGAAGGAATCATCTAGTTGCCAAACCAACAGAAGAAGAAACATCCAGTCTCCCTCCCAGAATTCTTTCAACGCTCTTGACAAGACACCTTCGAGTCTGTGTATAAAACACCCTGCTTTATCTAATTACTGGTGTGTAACATATCAGATGGCAGACATATACGTTCAGCGTGCAAATATTTATTGGGCACCTAGTGGGTGCCAGACACTGTTCGAGGTGTTAAAGATAAACTGGTACAGATCCGCTGTCTTCATCCAGCTCACTTGCTGCTCCTAAATCTAAAAGCAGGAAGAATTTAGGCACATAAACCCTCTTTATTGGTAGTAAACACTCCCCAGATATCAGGCACTGAGTGAAATAAAAACAAAAACATGGCCCTTGTCTGAGGAGCCCACGGTGTCCACAAGGATGAGAAAGCTGTCTGGAAACAACAAACTACCAATCCTTCAGCCGTGTTCTATTGGCAAAATCAAAGAAGGATGTCCTTGTTAAGTCATCAAACAGAAATGTTAGAGAAACACATCCTTTAGAGGCCTAAGAGCTTGGGATACGCTCGTCTACACATCACATTCACTTTAATATTTTGGAAAAAAATGACATTTAAAAAAAAAAAAACCATAAACTCTACTTTCCATTCACCTTGAAAATGTGAATTGAAACTCAAGAGCTGAGAAACACATGAGAATAATATATTCTGACCTTGAGCACAAAAAGTAGCATGGCCTCCAAAACATCGATGCTGTGGAAAGTATTTTCCAGTATCCAAGTTCTCCATGTTCATTACCTCATGGCACAAGGACCCCCTCAAGGCATTCAGCAACCAGGATGTTGCCATCCATCTTCCTGGAAAATCACTTTAATACAAAAATTTTAAAAGGCAAAACAGAGCCACCCTATGGTTTCCACATGACTTACTGCCAAAAAGTTGTAAGACAGCCTTGTGATCATTTTTAAGAGGAAAAACAGCAGATTCTATCTTAGTCTCACAGTATCAACTCAGACCAAGATGACTAAAAACCTCACTGGAAGGAGTTGGCATCACTATTTCCGAAACCAAAATGATTATCAACAAGTAGTTAAAACTGGGGTGGGGGGCGGTTATTAAATTGTACTCTATTTTACAAAGGCAAGTCATTTCTAAGGTGAGATTGTTAAGAGGCAAAAGCAGCCAAGAATATACAATCAATCCTAACATGGTTTTCTGCATAATCTTGTGTGTACCCATGTTACCATCTCCTCCACTCAAGCTCATTTTCCTTGTTACAATAAGAACATTAAAAGCAATTCTATGCTAGGACCATTGGGACAGATTTCAAAAATCCTCCTCTGAACTCAACAGTGCCTTCAGCCAAGTAGATGGCTCAAAGAAGGATGTCCTTCTTTGTATGACAAAATACACTATGGGGTACAACAGTGCAGCCTGGCTATGCCCTGAGGATTCGGACAGCCTACAAGCCCTGGACGCCGGCGTCTCAGTGGAGTGCGGTATGCTGTGCAATCTGGTGGACCCGGGGAAGTTCCCGTTATTGCTTCCAGGACCCTGACTTCCTCTCCTTTGTTAGCGCCATTCAAAGGGAAAGCACTGCTTACTCTCTATGCAGGTTACCTACAAATGCATACAGGCAACTAACATCAGACCTTAAAAGGGGGGAAACAGGGGCACCTGGGTGGCTCAGTCAGTTAAGCGTCCGGCTCTTGGTTGTGACTCAGTTCATGATCTCACTGTTGCAAGATCGAGCCCCAAGTCGGGCTCTGAGCTGGGCATGGAGCCTGTCTGAGATTCTCTCTCTCCTCCCCCTCTGCCCTCCTTCCCCTCACCCCCGCCCAGCTCACACAGTCTCTCTAAAAAAAAAAAATATGTGGGGGGACATCCTATGCCTCTCTCTATTCCTTTCTCCTTTCTGTGTTCCTCAGGTTCCTTATCTGTCCTTGGACCTTCATACTATTCGAAGCTCCTCTTACTTATCCCTTTGTTCTGTCCCTGTCTGACTCCTATCTTAGCAGAGTAACAGGACACCGTGGAGGTGGAGGGAGGCACACAGGGAGGTAGGAGTTGGGTGGGAGAGGACAGCTGATGGGGACACATGCTTTGACCTGCCCTCTCTGCTTCTATTTCCCAATTATTCCCTGTCCCTCCCACAACCCTAGATCTGACCCACTGGGCCAAGGCAATGCAGCTATACCATCTCGTCATCTTCCAGGAGCGGGCTCACAGCGCCAATGAATGTTGACAATCCCCTTTGGTTGATCTCTCAAGCAGCAAATCTACAAGAACGTACCCCGGGAAGAGAACTGTCCTACCCAAGAGCTGGGCCCTGGTTAGTATTCCAAGGAACACAGGCATTTTTCCTCAACTATGATTTAATCTTTTTACTAAACCAGAGAGACTAATTACACAATAGAGTAAGGTCAAAGAGAGAGAGGCGGGCGTTTGGGAGAATTTTGTTCAGATCTAGGGGAATGAGAACAAGGAGTGGGAAGTGCAGTCAGAATCCTCAGGCCTTGGTTTGGGTAAGCACCCACTTCACCAAAAAAGCCTAAACATCCTGATAACAAAATCTCTTCAAAATACTGGTAGGCTTCGGGAGGTAATTTTATTTAAATGGACTGCAGTAGATTCACCTGTGCATGACTCCCTCAGGCTCAGCAGGGAAGGCTGTTTCCTCCCTTTTGCCTGAACCAATGGACTTGAATTGAAACAAAGTGGAATTCCTAGTTCTTTATCCCTGAACAAGTGAGACCTCCTTAAGTCTCAGTAGACCCATCTGCAAAATGGGACTGATGATAAAATTAACACCTCAGATTCTTCATAAGAGATTAATGAGCCAATGCATGTAAAAGCACTTAATACATGAAAAACAAGCAGCAGATGTTTATTATTATTTCTCAGAGAAACTCAGAATGAACACCATAAAATGAGTTTAGTAAATACAAAAGACGAGAACATGTTCTTGAATATTCTCTAAACATTCATTAAAGCGACTGTGCTCTTTAAAATGGAATTTATCAAATTTCTCCTTAATGTCCAGATCATACATTCTCTCCCAGTGTCCCATCCGCCTCCACATACAATCACCAGCAGGTCCTCACTGCCCTCCCTGTAACAGAATGCTTCTCGACAGCATCACCCCACACACTCCCTATCTCCTCCTTCGTTCTCTACCATTAACTGTGAAACATGTGCTCACTTACCTTCTCTCCTCTTTATCCTATAATCCTACCTCTTGTTTTTCTATCAGCCTGTTTGATTGATTTGGGGGGTTTAGCTTTTAGTTAAAGCATGCATTTTGAGCCCTAATCAAAGCAACATATTGCAATCTGTTTATCGAGCACACAGAGGAATGCTCAGAGAGTCACATGGCTCCACATCCAGTGAAATTATATCCTAGTTTAATAGCAGAGTGAGGCATTCGCGGTGCCAGAGTAAGTATATCACTTAGCAGTGCCCAACACTGTGATTAAGAGATGCTTTTCCGTTCGTTATTTGAATTTTTAGGCTATTAGGCAAACATTTACATTAAGTGGGAACATAGGGATAGCTGACTAACTTTTTCAGTCTTAATCTAGATTTTAAATGCCATGTGTACACAGCAGAAAACCTGCAAAATTAAGAGTGACAGCTGCCAGAAATGAGAAAAAAAAAGATGGTACATAGAGCTTATGAGACAATCACTAGATAAAACCTTCCCGCTAGAGTTAAGTGTTAGAATTGAGATGTGCTTAAATGTTGCAGGTTAACAGAAGACAGAGGAATATGTTCAATTTAAAAAGTTCAAGATCTTCCACCCTTTGAGTATGGGCTGTACCTACTGACTGGTTTTCCAAGAGTCTATTATGGAGGGGGAGAGAGGAAAGGGTAACTTTACGGTGGAGAAACCTGACAAACATGACCTTAAGCCAAGCAGTCAAGATCACCATCAACAGTGATAAGCCGTGTTGACAGCATGTACCCCTCGATAGGATGTGATGACAGTGGCACGTCACCTAGACGGTCTTCCCCCCAAAGCCCCACAATCTCCGTCTACGAAGAGAAGAACAACACACAAACCCAAATGGAGGGACATACTAGAAGACACCTGACGAATAATCCACAATCTGTCAAGGTCATCAGCAACAGTGGAAGTCTGGAAACTGTCACAGCCAAGAGGACCCTAAGGAGACACAAACAACTAAACCTAATATGGTACCCTGGAGAGGATCCTGGAACAGAAAAAGAATACTAAGGGAAAACTAGTGGAATTTTAGTAAAATGTGAAGCTTAGTCAATAATAACACGTTAACATTTCTTTCTTCATTGTGACAGGTGTACCATAGTAATACAAAATGTTAACAAGGAAAGCTGGATGTGGGGGTGTACAAGAACTCTCTGTACTATCTCTGCAACTCTTCCATAGACGTAAGATCACTAACAACTGAAAAAACTAAACTAATTGCTTTCTTTTTTTTAAGGTTTTATTTTTAAGCAACCGCTACACCCAACGTGGGGCTCAAACTTACAACCCCAAGATTGAGAGTCACATGCTCTACTGATTGAGCCAGCCAGGTGTCCCAAACACTAAACTAACTGCCTTCATCTCAAGCATTTTGTAGGGCTCGAATAAATAACAGGTAAGTTACATCCTATTGTTTGGTTTCTATATCCTCAAATTCCAGATTGGGCCTCACTTTCACCTTTTTCTTGTCCTCCATCTCTATCTAGCCAGCTGTCCCTCACAGGACCGTAAGCTCAGTCTCTTTCCTAATCCCTACCTTGACCTCTTCTCTCTGTTCTCTGGGAAGAGCTGACCCATTCATTGATGTTAATGTATCAAGACTCTGAAGTAATCTACAGTGCTACCTGGAATAATGTTTAAAGACAAAGAAGTGAATTTAAGGGGGAAAGGCCCATAAACTGGGGGGGCAAAGCAAGATTTTTCTGGATTTTTCATCATGCCCAGGGAATGTGAGAGAACTCACTCTTCACCAAGACATCTGGATAGAATTTATAAACTAAATGTCAGTATCCTTGCCAGACTTTAAATGAAATTGACAACTAAAAGGCTTTTGCTTTGTAGGTATCCACTTTCAGTCCAGCAGTAAGTTCTCGTTGTAGACTGAATTGTGTCCCCCACAAAATTCATCATTCAAGCCCTAATCGCCAATGAGGCCATACTTGGAAATAAGATCTTTAGGAGGTATTAAGGTTAAAGGTCATAAAGATAGGGCCCTAAGACCTTATAAGAAGATAGCCCTCCATGGAGAACACAGGAAGAAGGTGGCCTTCTTCAAGCCAGGAAGAGAGCCACACCAGGAACAGAATCAGCCAGCACCTTGATCTTGCACTTCGCAGCCTCCAGAACTGTAAGAAATACATTTCTGTTGGTGAAGCCCCCCAGTCTGTGTGTTTGGTTACAGCAGCCCAAGATGACTAACAGAGTTCTTTATGAAAGAAAAGGTGGTTTTAGAATACAGGACCAAACATAATTATGTTACCTAAAATGATACACGTGTTGAAAACATCAGTTTGTCAATATTGATAGAAGTATATTTGGGGAAAAATATAAGCCTTGTCCATTTTTTCCCCTTCTAGAACATGCCATTAACCAAATAAATGCAGAAAGATGTTTTTCTTCTTCATGAATATCACTGGTGCTACTTTTCACAGAATCACTCTCTCTAAATTTCAATATTCATGCAGTACATGACCCTCAGATGGGTGTCCTAGTAATGAATGTCCTTCCATTTCTAGATAAGATTTATCCACATTTGCCCACGAGAAAGAATTATATACGATTTTACCCCCTTTTTTTTTTTAGGCCTTGGATTTTTAAGAGGGTTCTGTGTGGAAGCTTTTCAAATTTCTTCTATCTAAATTCAATGAACATTCTCCCAAATTTCATAAACGTGACTATCTTTCAAGAGCAGCAGAAAATTGCTTGAGTTTGTCAATAATCAAAAGAATTGGAACAAAAGGTCAACCTCCTCAATCATGAGGCAGGTGATGATGTTAATCTCACTGTTTAAATGTCAAGACTCAGTTTGTTTCTATCTTGTCATAATAAAGGGCCAGGCAGTTTTCCTGTGACCTCTCACAGAGGCTTTCTTTATATTTACCACCAAGTCATTCCAACTCAGGGAAGTTGATGCCTGCTACACACCAGTTAAGATCACAAATAAAAAAACAAGGTACAGTTAAGCAAAACCTTTAATTTGCTAACAGCATTCTATTTTTTTCTCTTTAGCTCTGATGGTTGAAATAGTTTCACAACGAGTATTCACACCGAGAGAGAAAGACGTCAACTCAGAGCTGGAGAACCCTCTCTGGTTCTCTGGTTTGCCACGACTTGGAGAAGAGAGAAAAGGCCCCTGGATCCCAGGAGCCAGGACTCTGGGGCTCAGTCCACCAGCTTTATGACCCTGGGGGTTTGGAAGATGTGATGACTAAGGTACCTACAGCTCTAACAACTAAAAACCTCAAACTAATCCCAAGTCCTGATTTGAAAGACTGTGAGAAGCAGGAGAAACTCTTCAGGGTGGGCTGTTTCCAAGTTTTGAAGTTTGTGGCACAAGAGCTAAACTGGAGGATAATCAATATCCTCCATGTAGGCTTTCTGCTGGAATAGTTTAAAAGCAGTCCAGCTCGTGCGGAAATATAGGCTTAGCACTCACACGTTGTAAGCAATACAGCTCCTGCCTTCCATTATATAGTCCTCCGGAGGAGACTAGGTAACTGGAAATTCTAGTTTAGCTATTCCTAAATAACACCGAGAGACAGACAGACAGACACAGAAACAGAGACAGAGAGAAGATGCTGTGTTGAAGTATAGCGGAGTGCCAATCCCGGAAGTATCTCAAAGGTCCTTCCATCAATATTCTCAAAGGAAGGAACGGTTCAAAGACCTCTCTTTCATTTGATACTGTGGTAGATGCTGTGTTTGAGGGCCCTGTGTTTAAACTGGGTCAGTGCCACAAAAGAACAGGCCTTCACTGGGCAGTCTAGAGGGCCTTTCAAGAACACCTTGAATCGGTACTTAGTTTTTCTCTGCTTTCTACCCATCTGCTAAGTGCATTACATACCTATGCTCATTTAATCCTCCAAAACCCTATGACCCAGATACTACTATTATTTTCAATCCCTCTTGACAATCGAGAAAACTGAAACACCAAGAGGTTAAAAAGCAGGCCCAAAGTTACAAAGCCAATAAATGCAGAGACTCGAAACCTGACCCATGGGCTTATTAAACCATGCTCTTGCCTATAACGCTTCTTGGAAGAAATATCAGACCCTGGTTCTAGACACAGCTCAGCCACTAATTGTCTTGGGGAGCTTGGCTCCCTTATCTCTTCTTACCGTAAAGAGGGCTGGTCTGGAAGATCTTTAACGTGTATGTCGGGTGACCATGAATCAGCCCCCCCCCCCCGCCCCGTTAACTCAGAGGTCCCATCCTAGACAGTGGAGTCCACTGGATCTATTTTTGCTAACTAAATATTGTGTGGCACACATAGCAATTCCAAACACTCTGCACGTGGGTTTGCTGTGATTTGGGTTCGTTGTCTATGTCTTGAATATGATATGCATTCAATGAGCACATGTGAATGGATGGAATAAGCTACAGAACCCAAGGAGGAACAGCTGGTTCATGGTTTACAAGACTGCATATTCCAGAAAACATCTATGTCCCCTGCAAGACCACGATGTGCACCCTTGACCATGAGCAAATGCCTATAAAGGAAGTTTTTCCTCATCTTCTGCCCCTGTTTTATATTGCACACTTCAGGAAATATTAAGGAAAAACTGGGCGAAGATGCAATCAACAGCAGATCTAATAAATAATCAGAGTACCATACCTGTATCAGAGAAAACCAACTTGTATCATTAAATAAACACACACACATATACATATATACTGAGTAAAAATACAAACTCATCATAAATGTAACACTATTTTATAATCCCAGGTTTAGATGATTTCCATACACCTGACAAAAGAATGGCTACCCAGAAATCGACCAAATTCAGTGGCTACATGGGATTTTCCTCTCCTCTTTCCTTCTTTCCTCAATGGTCTACACACACTCACTAACATTTGGCCACCTTTCCCTACCCATGGCACCAACTTCCAACTATAATCAGTATTGACCCTCATCCAAAACCATGTGCACAATGGCGAGTTTGGGGAAGAGGGAATAAGCGTCCTATCCTTCCATGACCTGTTCCCCACACCCCCTACCAAGTCTTCCCCAGCCGTGTCACTGAGGCACCTTGCTAGCAGGCCCCTCCCATCTCCTCACCCAGTGTCCTCCTTACCGCAGCCCGGCGCTGGTCCATGCCTCACCCCAGCCCTGACTGGCCTCAACTTCCAGGGCTTTCTTTTGAAACATAAGTGGAGTTTTTCCAGAAAGTCCCTTGCACTTCTTGTTTTAAAGATCTAGGGTCCAAGTGAAATGAGGAGAAAAGGCCAAGGAAAACTGAGATGAGGAAAGAGCCCTTTCACCTCATGGATGCTTCCTAGTGAGGATGTGGAAGCGATCTCTCATACTCTTGGTGGGAGTATCAATTGTACAAGCACTTGGAAAACTTTTCGGTAGTCTCTACTAAAGCTATCTATACATATGCCCCATGACCCAGTGCCTCCTATTGCATATGGCCCCAGTTCTTCACCCTGCCCTGTATCCATACCAGTTACAAAGCTGGAGAGAGTGGAGATGAAGAGGAATATGTCTCCCACCTCCCCAGACCCAGAAAACAATTCACCTAAGCAACTTGATACATGGGGTTAAGCATACAGGCTAAATGGCCTCCGTGGGCAAGCCAGAGAAGCTCACGCGGACTCTGTGAATAGAAAAGTAGTGCTATTTCCAAACAGGTTCAACACACTACCTGTCAGTGAGCTGGACACGGCCTTTTGTATCAGTGTAATGGTCAAGTCTGAGGTAAGCATTCATGCTTGCTTCCAGTATTATTTACTCTCCACAGAGCTAACTCATCCTGAATTTCAACTCATGCTCACCTCTTCTAGAAACTTCCCTCATGCAGCCCCTTGCTATCTACCCCTGTTCACCACACTCAAGGCTTAGGCAGGGACCCATTTTTAGCACTCCCACAGTGCCTTTAGAGATGTGTTTTCCACACGGGACTGTAATTTATGTGCTTTTATTCTCCAGTGGGCTATAAGCTCCTCCAGGCTGGGAGCTATAACTTACACGTGATTCCTAGTGTCAGCCTCATTGCTTCACACAAACGTTGTAGGAAGAATGCTGTTACCCTATAAAGCTGCTCCTGCTTCTCCAGCCAATCAAACTCTGACTCTGGTAAATGAATCAACTCAAGTGCTTCCCACTGTGTGAGACCCTCTTTGATCTCTCTTGCCAAGCTGATCTTTCCCTTCTCTGAAACCCTGGGACCTTGAGTTACTGTAAATATCTTCACTACTCTACAACAGCCTCTTTTTGGCAAGTATCTTCCCAGCTGGATTTTAATTACCGATGTCCATATTTTAGCATTTTTTTCTAGCTCTCTCTATACATTCACAGATATGTTTAGATATATAGATATAGGTCTACCTACCTATTGAACCACTAAGTAGAACACACACAGGTTCTATAACCTGCTCTTGGTCCTCAACAATAGGTTGCAGAAATTTTTCCAAGTCAATACATTTCATTGGCTTCATAGTACTCCACTGCATAACAATTCACCAGCCCTTATGGATGATCATTTAGGTCTTTTTCAATATTTCTCTGTCACAAACAAGACTGAAACCAATATCCTCAGACACACATCATTTCAGACTTGTATAATTATATCCTTAGAGTAAACCTCTTGAGGTATGATTGCCAAGACAAAGAGCTGAACATATTTTATTTTATATTCAGATAAACATTTCTAGACCACTCTCCAAAAACACAGTATCAGTTTATAGGCCCCAAATCCTTTTCCCAGAACCACTCCCCCACCATACCCCACTCTTTGAGACTGATTCATTCTTTTGTCTCCTAGAAGTACAAAAACCTGGCAGCCTACAGTCTTGCATCTTTGCCTTAAGAGCCTCTGTGTGTGTGTGTGTGTGTGTGTGTGTAAGAGAGAGGGAGAAAGAGATGGAAGCTATTGAAAGCCAATGTCAATTAGAATTCTTCCTCCCATGTCTCCAGTTATTGCCACAAGTAAACATTTCATATCTCACTCTTAACATTGCCAATAAAACATGAAAAGACACCTAATCTCCCCACTAACCAAAGGAATGCAAATAAAATAATAGTGACTTTCTTGGGGTTTTTTGTTGTTGTCATTTTTGGATGAAGGCAAAGAGTGGTATTCTTTGGTGATGTTGCCCATGAGGAAAAAGCACCAATGCCTATCCATTTTTTGGTTCTCTTTCCTAACTGCATTAGTTAGCACTTCCAGAATAACCTCAGATAAGACGGTGCCAGCTGTGTATCTTAGTCATTAAGCATGAAGAGGTTTTTAGTTGAGCTTCATATTTTTATTTCTATTTTGCTCACAGCTCTATTATAAACAAATGATTCTTACCAAATGCATTTTGAATTTATTAAGATAAAGACATAGTAATTAATGTTCTTATGATGGGTGTGATGCGAGTCAGACAGTTTCTACTTGCCTACCCATCTGTCTAACAGATAAATTTTTCAGTTTTTGTCTAAACTTGAGATTTGTTCCAAGTTTCCGGACCAGCATGGAAAAACATAGTTAAAACACACATTCTGAGTATATATATGGCCTAAGAATACTAACAGTCTTATTAAGAGCCATGTCACAAACAATATCAAGCCCTGTTTATTAATTCATCTAAAAGAAACTAAGCCAAATTCTGGCAGGATCCAGTCGAATACCAAGAAATCCCAATTGAGGCGAGATAGGTATTAAGACCAAAAGATAAGACAGCCTACAAACAGCTCTCACAGCAAAATCAGGGATCCATTTCTTACCCTCAGTCAGAGACACAAATGGAGCCCAAGAAGTTTCATCACTCCCTCCCAAAATTGATGGAATAAAGTGCCCCCTGATGAAGCCAATGGCAGGAACTGGCATTGTTTCTAAATTCTGCTTCCTCTATTTGGCTAAGAATGAGTCTATTAAAATATTAAGATGTGCTGGTAAGTGGTATCATGCCCTCTCCTGCCTCTTGCAGCTGCTTGTGCTATCTTTAAACTAAATACATCTCTCAGCTTATTACGATGATCAAGTAGCAACCATGTCATTTGGACCCCACAGAGCGTAAGTTACATTAACGTAATATGGTAATTTAGACTGTATAAAATAAATATTATGACACTAAATGCACACATTTTACAAGCAGTCAGTCATTCACTTAATTTCCTTTCTTGATGGACTGTCCAGTGTTATACACATGGCTGGGCACTGTGGAGGATGGAACACTTACTTGGGTACCGGTCCTGCCCTCGAGCGCCAAGATAAAAATGTGTGCACCATCACGGATGCACAGAAAAGATAAAGTGCTGTGGCAGTTGCAAGGCAGAGAAGATTACACACATGCTGGGGTGTTTGAAGATGACTTGGTAGACAAGTGGCTTTTAGATTAGACTTGGAAAGCAAAAGGGAACTTCTCCACTTAGGAAATAGAGAAGGGGCTTTTCTAGGTGAGAAACAGTGTCTTCAGCTCAGGAACTAAGATGTGACTCGTGGTTTGTGCTGGAGAAACAAGGGTAACTCTTTGGCAGGATCACAGGTTATCAGAAGCATGGAAGTGGGCATACGTTTGGTAGCTGAGATGCGGCTAGCTCGAATAAGACTTCACCACCATGTTGGGAACATGAACATCACTCTACATGCAAGCAGGCGCTGCCGGAGAGGCGCCTAAGAAGTTGTGTTTTAGCATGCAGAAATGGTGAAAGTCTAAGCATTTTAGCAAAGATTGCACACAAAATGAAGTGTGGTATTCTTTACACTTCAAGACACTTGTATTTGATAAATTGAGTATTAACTGATGGATGTACCACTGATAGAACTGGTTATGGCAGAGACTGTTAGCTGTTGCTCAGTACCTATTCATTCCTTTCTTGTTAAAAAAAAAAAAATTCCCCAAATTCAGTTGGTCACAGGCTGACCAGAATGAACACCACACATTCCCTAGCTTGCCTTGAAGCTAAATATGATGATTGTTAGTCATGTGGCCCATATATCCCATGGCTCATGGGATGTAGTCTGATGTGCTATGCACACCTTCTGGGAAATGGCCTCTAGATATTTGTAGACATTTCTAGACGGATGTGCTTTCCTCTCTTTGTCCTTCTTCCCGTATGGCATATGGATGTGATGTCTGGAGGTGAAGCAGCCATTTTGGGCAATAAGATGAACTTGGGAATGGAGGTCACATATATCAGGACAATAACAGAGAAAGAGCTTGGACTCTGGCACATGGAGCACCTTCACAGCCCAGGAGCATCTTATCTGACACTTCTATGAAAAAAAAAAGTCCTCTCTCTTCTGAGGTTCAGATAGTTTAGATATCCACCACTGGCTTCTAAAGCAGATCTTATCTGACATGGTTAGGAAGTGACACAAGGAACGTTCTGTAGCTCCATGTCCATCAAATCTGTTAGTTTCACCTTAGGTAGGAGCTCAAAGAATTCTGTAAGGGGTGGAGCATGCCCTATTGGACAATCCAATCAAACCTGAGAAACTACATCCAACAACTGGAGAAAACACATTCTTTTCCAGCACACATGAAACAAATGTGAAAATTAACCACATACTTGGCCAAAATTCAGTATCACCAAATACTGAAAGAATGAATTTATAACATCTATGTTTTCTAGTCACAAGGCAATTAAGCTGGAAATCAGAAACACAAGGATAATGCCTAATATTAATGGCAGGATGATTTGTTAATTCCTATCTCCCAATTAGATTGTAAGTTATATAACAGAAATTGACAGATCAAGCTGGCCAGAAAAAGGGGAAAAAATTTTTAATGATGTAAATATAAATTTTTAAAATTAATAAGCTTGATCTCAATAAAAACAAAGGATATGAATATATAATTCACAAGCACAGAGAAATACCAGTGGGCAATAAACAATAAACTACCTCGCTAGTAATCAGGGAAATGCAAATCAAAATAACAAGATACCACTTTTATGCAACATTAATAATTGATTTATTAATAATTAATAATTGGTAATTTCCCATGTTGGTCAGAATAGGGGAAATGGCCACTGTCCTACAATGCTGATGGACAGTCATATTCATATAGTGCTGACAGTGGGCAGTTTGGAAGTATTTGTCAAGAATTTATTGGTACACATTCCATAACCCAACATTTCCACATCTGACTCGACTCTACAGCCATATACTCAATATGTGTGCAGAGTTCACTGCAGCGTTTCTACTACGGTCAAAATTTATAAACTACCTAAATGTCCCTCAACAGGAAAACTGTTAAATAATTTGTCAGATTCATTGTGAAGAATATATACATTGGTTAAAAAATAATAAAGGGTCATATGTACTAATACACTGTCAAGTGAAAGAAATTACAGAACAAGGCAGGTAGTAGGGAAAGAGAAACACTATAAATACACAGAATGTGAATATATATGTAAATGCATTCTTCAGACAGTCTTAGAAGGTAACACACAGTCTTAACAGGGGATCACCAGGATTGTGGTAATGGATTGGGGGTGGGGCCCAGGAGGTAAATAAAAGGAGGGATTATCTGTTTTTATTCTACTGGTTTCTTTCCTATCTGAATTATTTAAATTTTAACATACATTTTAACAATATCACATTTTCCTGAATTATTTGTGTAGTTTAAAACAGTTTAGTAAATCCTTAGACTTACCCCAAATCCCATAGTGATGCGTGGTGGCTCGTGAACTAGTATTCAGCCTCCCTCACTGATCATTGATTGGGAAGCGTTCTTTCTCTTTTCCCAAACTGATTTAAATATAATCCTGAAAGGGTTTCTCTAATATCTTCCATGCTTTTTTCAAGGCTAGCTAGTATCTTTAAAATCGTCATTCTGAACTCTAGTTCTGACAATCCTGTAAATCTTGGCACAACTTAAATTGAAGCATCTCAGAGTAAGATACATTTTTCTAGACTGCTCATTCTCACAGCAGTTGGGGAAGGACATGGGGCAATGCCTCTTAAGCACTTTGGGAAAAGTGCCTGATGCACCAGTGCTCGAAAAATGGCGGCTCCTATTATCAGGAAGTATCTCTAGAAATAGTCATTGTGGAGCAACACAAACTTTGTAACACGTGTGCTTGTTTCCCAGGCTCCTCCAAGGTTCAGCCGTGGTCAGCCTGAGAAAGTGTGTCCACGGGGAGGTGACCAAACATACTCTTAACCTCCTACTCCAGATCACTCTCAACCATCCTTAAGAAATACTTTCGGTCCTGGAAATGACATGTTGAGATTCACTTAAAGTAAACACGTGTCTAATCTACATCACTTTCCATAGCTGTTTGCTATGCAATCAAGTCAGCTTTAATCCTTAAATGTCTGGAGGTCAATAAAGCAATATATTCATTGTACTGAGTTCTGAATGGGTTTACTATACAAAAGTTAAAAGAGGATAACTGTTTCATTTCATTATGGTATAGTCACTTTGCTGGCACGGTTTGGTTCTGATCAGACATCTAGAAGAAAGTCCATTATCAGACTCCAATAGCATATGAGAAGTGAGCTCTCTCACGTCTGAAGTGCTAGACAAACTCAGACTCACACTTGATGAGGAGCTCTGTGTTACTTTTTATAACATACAACTGCACCCACGTAGAGTTAGCACCTTATCTGCAGTAAGGACCTTGTCTTCAAGTGACAAACTAAAACTGCCTTCAACTGTGGCCAATATTCTCTTAGTCCTTTCACAGAAGAAGTAATCTTCTATGAGCATGGAGCTGCTAGGACATGGCTTTAATGCAGAACATGCAGTGCGGAGACATTATCAATGTAAGTATTTCTCTCCTTACTCTCAATGAAACTTTATGCTATTTTATTGAAAAATGTCCCAATTGTGTACCAACCCTTTGCTGCAATATTGCCACAAAAATTAATATGCTCAGTATTTGCTCAAGGTTTAACGGCTGAAAACATGTTGTTGACCATGCAAAACAATTTTAATTTACTGTGTTTGCCATTTAGTACCTGTGGTTTGCAGCTGAGAAAAAAGGCACTTAATAAGCAATATAAATTATTTTTCTTACTGTATCAAAATCTGATGAAGAATATTTTTCTAGCCGTCCAAACTAAAATATACACTAGCTACCAAGATATTGAACTGCAAATTAACCATGCTAATATATGCACATGTTTGGCTTATTAAGTATTCTCTGAAATTTATTTTGGTCTAGAAATACATTTCAATTTTTGATAAGGCAGAAGTACTATATGTACACTTTTATGTAAAAGATATTGTTTTTATTTTATGTCTTTATTTATTCACTTAAAATCCCCCACACTTTAACCCTATTTAAAATACATTTAATGGGGCGCCTGGGTGGCTCAGTTGGTTGAGCAACTGCCTTCAGCTCAGGTCATGATCCTGGAGTCCCGGGATCGAGTCCCGCATCGGGCTCCCTGCTCAGCGAGGAGCCTGCTTCTCCCTCTGACCCTTCCCCATCTCATGTACTCTCTCTCATTCTCGCTCTCTCAAATAAATAAATAAATAAAATCTTAAAAAAATAAAATAAAATAAAATAAAATACATTTAATGAACATTATGGCCACATCATCGTCTAATGGAAGCTTCATATTCCTATAGTCCCCAGTCCCACCAAAGACGCTTGGAAACCACAGTAGAAATGGTTTTCCCTGACCAAACATTACATTCCTTGTACCTTTTGCCATGTTCTCATGGACTATTTGATAAAAGAGTTACTCAGCCAAGGAGGCAAGGACAGTGTTACAACCAAGTTCTTTGGTGATGAGTATTTACACATCATTTATTTTCAGTAACTAATAACGTCATATTTTCTACGCATCAAAACAAGAGTAGTTGTGGCCTCCTTGATCTGGAAAGCGCATGCCTGTGAGTCCAAACAGTATTTGTCTAATGCTCACTGTTAGTGCTCTTAAAATGCCTGTATCTCTAAGCCAAAATTATATTTCCCATTTAGAAAAAGAAAACTCTACTTATCTCTCCTTTTCCCTTCCTCTGTTTCTTTGTTGTTTCCAGTTATTTCCAGGGTAACGGAGCCTTTCCTGGGGATTCACAACCAGCCAGAGAGACTCATTCTCCACATCCCCTCCCACCAGTGATGAACCTCAGGAGATGGTCAGTGCCTAGTTACTGCTTAATTACAGTTCCTCTGGTTGTTAACTAAGAACTCAAGCTGCTTGGAAAAAATTTTCTCCCTCAAGCAAGATGACTTGCCATTAGTAAAACAATCAGTAGTAATTAAAAACCTCATTTTCAAATATAGTTCATAAGTTTTACATCAAGAAAACCGCTTCTCGTCTAAACTCTTTTAAAATGCTGACCTAAGCAAAATAAAAGGCCCTCTTTAAAAAAACCTAAAGCCAAACCAAAAAAAAAGCCAAAATGCAATCACTGTTTTTCGAATAACAACACTGCTCCAATATTTATGAATCCAGATAAAGGATTTTTTTGTCTTGCTGACAAAAATATCTATAAAATATTTAATTATCGATATAGTGCAAATATTTTGGCAGAGACCACTAGGTGCTATAATTATCTTCAATTTAAACTTGTTGTGCCCAGATAGTCAATGGGCAATCAAAATGTGAATGCACTCCCTAAAATCACTTTAAATGGATTTAACATTCTGCTTGAGTTCACATACTTCACACTCTTAAACCATTTAAAAAGTGGCTATTCCAAAATCTCTGAACAGAGTAAACTTTAACTCCCCCAAATTGCAAAGTGTAAAAAAAAGAAAACAGAAATGTTTGATTTAATCAAATTGAATCAAATAGAAAAACAGGCACCTTTTTCGAAACAAATCAGGTGAACAATAACAGATGTCAATTAACTAAATGGAACCTGGGCCAAATGTATTTTCAAACAAGATGCAAAAAGTAGAGAAACATCTCTAACGTGATGGAATTCTGTGCACCATGAGACACATTTCAAGAATATAACTGGAGTTGACAGGAAACACTAGAGGGCAGAGTTGCATAGTGAAGTTCTTCTAACTCTAATTGAAGGGATACCAATACTTAGATACTTGCTCAGATAAATCGTCAAGACCTGCCACTAATTGACTTACTTTGAAAGACTTTAAACTTTTAACAGATGACCTAAATTCATCCACTACAAAAGGCCATCAAGCAAATTCAGGAAACCCAGATAAGGACTCCATGGACAATATTTATCCTCAGCATGATCTATCTTCCCTCTTGTATGTGTTGATAAATATAAATCTTACTCCCCATGAAATGACCATCATTTTTCTCCTGAATAAAGGATTCTTAGTAACCCACTTTGCTTATGGCCTTTGAAAGCCAAGGGTTGTTAAGTTATGGATGACATTTCCCATCAAATTTGGGGAACTGATTATTCCATTTTGGTTGACTAAGTACCATAAGCTCAAACAAAATGTCTCCATATTATTAAAAGTTTTCTGAAGAGACGGAAGGAGTGTTCACCCTTCAAAACTCCCTTATATTCATATATCTGTCAATGGCAGAGATTTAAAAAAAGGGGCTGCGCAGCATCTCGTTGCACTGATTAATGGAAGTCATTTATTCCAAATGGATTTTGGAAGCCCAGATGTCAGCTTCTGTAGCTCCAGAAGCAACATAAAAAGTCATTTCCCCTCTTTAAGTCAAAGTGTGACTTTCATAGTGGCCAACTCATGTTCAGTATCTCCCAATTATATTACCTTGAAAATCACAGCCTCAAACATTCATTCTCCAAATAGCTAAGTTTCCTAGATGATATTCAATGAGATGATGGAGCTTCTCTTTAAAATAATCCACCTCAAAAATTTTATGTTTTTCAACACCAGGAGAAAATCAGCCCAATATTCATTTTTACTTATTTTATTATCACTATACTTATAAAAATCATTATTAAAAATAATTATAATACAGAGGTGCCTGGCTGGCTCAGTGGGTGATGCATACGACTCTTGATCTCGGGGTCCTGAATTTGAGTCCCACATTGAGCACAGAGATTACTTTAAAAAATAATTATAATCCAAAATAGCTGAATTTCTCATATATCACAGTTTTTATTTTAAAATCCTAACCCCTTGATAATTCTGTAGATGGAACAATGAATAACTCAAGAAGAACAAATTGAGCATCTGTGACTCTAAAATACATCTTCACTATCCTTCTTTTCTTAATATCTGATTGTACTCTTTTTCCCTGTTCCTAAATAACCAATATATTGAATCTTTACCATGATATTTGGGATATTACAATGGATTAGGAAATTGGCCACTATCAAGGCTTTTAATATATTGATGCAAATTATAAAACTATAGGCTATAAATATTGACCTTGCCAGTTCATAGAAAACTGAAACCCAGAATGAAATGTGTTTCAGTGGGAAAATTAGTCATAGTGAATACTCATTTACATACCCTAATTCTAGAAAGCCATAAATTAAAAAATTCTGAGAATCAAAGTCAAAGATCATGGATTGGTAAGCCTTCTCTGACCAACCTACCTAAAAATTTAACCATCCCTTCCCAAGATTTCATATCTCTCCTTCTTTGCCCAGTATTTTTTTCTTTAGCACTTATCACTAATTTTCTAATTATTTTATTTAGGTTTATTTATTTATCCCTCTCTGGATTGCATGCCCTCTGAAGGCAGGGATTTTATTTCTTTTGTTTACTCTTTTGTTCATCCCTAGTCCTGGAACAGTGCTGTCAATTAGTAATTAAATATTTGTTGTATTACTTAAAGAATGAATAAACAACAAATACAAAATCTGGCAGAATTGTATGTGTTACAACTCTTGTTCTAACGAGGTTAGAAGTCTGGGATTAATAAAGCACCATCACATGCCAAGAACTCTGAAAATGTTACTTGATTTAACTTTCCCAAAAACATGATGAAATTAAGACCTATGACATCACTGCTGGTCACATAGCTTGGTAAGTGGTTGAGCTAAAATTTGGACCCTGGTCTGCATATTGCTAAAGTCCACACTTTTTTCTATTATATCACACTGACCCTCATATACTCTCAACCCCTCTAGAAGATGTGTAACAAGTTTTTTAAAGGAGGGGCTTAAAAGTTACAAAAGCTAATTGTGTCCACAAACTCATACTCGGGAGGCTCTGGAGACCTTGGAAGAAGCAGTTGAATATTTATGAATGGCAATAAGTTTCCCCTACTTACTTGAAAAGCACAGAGTCCCACAACTCCTCAATTACTCACACCAAGTCTCAGGTGATTGGGGAAAGAGAAGATAATGAAAAATCACGGTTTCTTCATGATTATGGGAGAGGACAACTGCACAAATACACATAATCTCACTTAGCACATAATCACCATGAATGCAGAATCATACTCTCCCTAAATTGATAACTTCACAAAGAAGCTAGCTCAGTCAGGGAGATTTGTCTCTTCTCCCCCATTCACTTATTCAATCATTTATTTATATCAGTATGCACTCATGGATGTT
The DNA here is from genome assembly GCF_011800145.1 of Mirounga leonina. Taxonomy (NCBI): domain Eukaryota; kingdom Metazoa; phylum Chordata; class Mammalia; order Carnivora; family Phocidae; genus Mirounga; species Mirounga leonina. The sequence goes on from NW_023270865.1 coordinate 12,641,566, forward strand.
TATATTATAGTTTAAGTTATAATCCAATACTACATTATTTATTCCATTGCTCAAAGTATTCCAGATTTAGCCATTTCAGGTTGGCCTTTATATTGCTTTGCTATGCCTCCATCCTTTTGTTTTTCAAGCACTTCTTTACTTTCTGGTACAAGAGACTCCAGCCTCATCTTGTGTAAGAACACCATTTTGTATGTGACTGGTTCCCTTTATTGGAAAATGGTATTGGAACCAAGATCTGATGCTAGGTGGGTTTATTACTACTGGAGTGTCACTACCATTAGGCACTCTCAGCAGACAGAGCTAGGAAATGGATGTGTGTGTACTAACCCATGCATAAGCACACATCTATAAATATTTTTATCTATCTTGAGCAAAACATGAATTTATACTGATGTCTCCAACTCTAATCCAGGACCACAAGGCTCATTCTAGCATGCCCTGTTTTAACCACTCAGTTTATTTCCAGTAGAAGTATTAACATAATCTATAATTACCTAGTTTTTAAAATTTATTTGCTTACTTATTTATGGTCTATCCCTCATCATCAAGGATTTAAAATAAGAAGCAGAGGTTTACCTAACTCTGTAGCTCTAGGACCCAGAACAGTGCCTGCTACATAATAGTGGTTAATTTGTTGGATGCATGAAAAAATAATCAACAGAAAACTATTGATTATATAATTCTTAATAGGAAATAACAAAGATAGAATATTTTGAAGCTAACCCCTGACATAAGTAAAATCATCTTCTAGACCAAAAATAAACACATATTAATCCATCGCTATGCCGTTATATTAATAATCTCCACGCATTCATCATCACTTAGCATTGAAATTTTCCCTACGAGCAATTCAAGGAATGGTTGGTGTTTTCCCCCTAAAGTTTACTGTAGTAGAGCTTAATCATGTCCAAAATGAAAGTAGCATATTCTATCTCAAATTTCCTCTTCTGTAACAGTAAAGTGCAGGTCAGAGAGAAGAGGCAGGCAAGAGGCAGAGATGAGTCACCCACTGGTACATGTTTCACCAAATTACTCAAAAAGTTCTCAATACCCAAGAGCCTTTCCCTCCATAGTCTAAGAACCATGTGTCATCCAAAGCTACCCAACAAATTTTGGCACAATTACTTATTATCTTGTTGGCTTAGCATTTTTTCACTTTAAGATTTTATTTATTTATTTGACAGAGACAGAGAGAGCATGGGCAGGGGGAGGGGCAGAGGGAGCGGGAGATGCAGACTCCCTGCTGAGCAAGGAGCCTGATGTGGGACTTGATTCCCAGGACACTGGGATCAGACCTGAGCTGAAGGCAGATGCTTAACAACTGAGCCACCCAGGCATCCCATTTTTTCACTTCTTTATACTACTTCTCAAATTGCTGACAAGTCTTGTCTAGATCTGAAAATGACTTTAATAGAAGCTATAGCAGTAGGACTGACAGTCCACCATAAAAGTAAAGGAAACAGTTTCGGAAGGGATGAAAAGGTGATTTTATATTCAAAATTTTCTTTCAACTTCCAGGTTTGAGCTTGGGCATGCTTGGTCCTAGAGAATACAACAAGGGTAAGGATCAATAACCCTTCCTCTCTAAAAGGACTGGAGCTTCCTCTGGCAAGCTCCCATCTACTTGCTCCCACTAAATATAAGGGAAAATGTTTTCAAGAAAAGGAAGAAAAAGATGGAATGACCATAAAACAAGTATTTACTGAATGCTGAATAGATTGCTAGTAAACCCTATGCTCTGTTCTACTGTACTATAAACTCTTTAAGTTCTTTATTTTTTCTTTAAACTAATAAAGAGATTCCGCTTACATGCATATTCATGTAAAAAAAATTGCAAATGTAACATAAAAAAAAAGTTAATACTGGGGGAGGCAGTGAGGAGAGAGAAAAAAGCAAAAGTATTTCCTGGAATATTCTGGAATATTCTTTCACAAGAATATAAGTAAAATTCTCTGATATTTGTGAGAAACGTTACTATTCCTAAAAATCTTTTTGAACAGGCTGAACAAACCAAGGTGAGCCTGTATACATTTCTTGAAATAGTTCCTTGTTTATTTGAACTATATTGTAACTCAGAGTCGTGACACAAATGAACGTCAAGGCACAAGTGCATGTCCATATATAACAAAGGAGTGCCCAGAGGGTTCCTGTAATTAGAGCTAGATGCATATGGGAGGGCCCCCTGTGCCCAAATTAAGCTTTGGCCACTTGCACATAATTAGCATACCAAAATGAGAAACAAAATCAAAAGGCATATTAAGGCAATGACACTCTATGTCATTACTATGATAAGGATACACTGCCCAAGTGTTATCAAAGTGAACTGTCTTGAAGAGATAAAAACCGGAGAGAGAGCATGGCTTTTAGACAGTAGTTTCCAGAGCATACCACACCTAAAAGGAAGGATGGAATAAGAAATGTCTCCTCAGTAAATTCTCTTATTGACTTTGCCTATATAGAAATGCTTCCAGGTTTCTGTCATGTCTTCCCACGTGACTGCTTCCTGCTGAGGCCATCCACCTCTACCTACAAGGGACATCCATTTGGCTAAATCTTGTAGAACAGCTGTTGAATTAGAAGTTATGCTCACAGGGATGATGCTGTCAAATATCCAAGGATAAAGAAAGCACAAGCCACAGTGCAGTTTTTCCTGGAGAGACCTCTGAGTCTACCATCCATTTACTTGTAATTGCAGGCGACCATCTCCTGTCGGTCCCCCTCCGCCGCCCCCCCCCCCCCCCCGCTGCTCCGAAGGGTCAGAAGCACACATGCTTTGCCCTCAGTCATACCACATTCTACCCTGACAAGGTCCGAAAATAGAAGGAAGCCAAGTTTATCAGTCACATCACAGCAAAGCCACATGCCAAGCAGGAAATGAGCAAGGAAGAAATAGTCTGTTCCCTTGCTACATCTCCCTGTGCTGGAATATTGTTATCACCGGTGGAACAGCACATTTGAAGTTATATTACAACTGTACAGACATTTTGTCAAAAAAAAAAGTCACCTTGTTTTCTGTCAGGTGACAGATTCCACACCAAAAAAGTTCTACCAAGTAGACATTCTTAGCAGCTCGTCTATACCCATGATCATACAGCAAAATTTCCAACAAATTATTCAAATTCTTAGAACAAACCCTAGATGAAATTCCTCAACCATGGGCACCTGGGTGGCTCAGTTGGTTAAGCGACTGCCTTCGGCTCAGGTCATGATCCTGGAGTCCCGGGATCGAGTCCCGCATCGGGCTCCCTGCTCGGCAGGGAGTCTGCTTCTCCCTCTGACCCTCCTCCCTCTCATGCTCTCTGTCTCTCATTCTGTCTCAAATAAATAAATAAATAAATAAATAGATAGATAGATAATCTTAAAAAAAAAAGAAAAAAAGAAATTCTTCAACCAGTGACAACCTCAAGAGAGCACGCGTGTCCCACATGGGTAATTCCACATGCACAGAGTCTCTTTTCATGACATTTTATTTTGTGAAAAGAGCAGACATATCTCTCTGGAACCTTTTTTTTTTTTTTAATTTTAGGTTTTAAAACTAGATCCCTCTATTACTCTTAAGGCTTTTTCCTGTGGTCTGAAGAAGTGAACAAACTTTGCCCTAGCACACTGAGAACAGAATTATTAGAAGAGCAATTTAAGAACAAGAGGAGAACTAACAGCCAGTAGATGGCTGACGTGTGAGCAATGAGTGCAACTTGTTTTCCTTAAGACATATTCTCACTGCATGAAGATGAACATGACCCCCATGGTTCTGTTCATCTTAAAAGACATTCGCTTATGCATTCATTCATTCATTCATTCATTCCACAAGTATTCACTGAATGACCACAGAGTGACCAAGAAAGAGAAGTTTTCCTAAGCTATGTTGAGCTGTGTTAGGAAATTTGTTCTAAAACCCTTCCCATCAGCTTGCCCTCCTAGAAGGCAAGCTTGGAAACCCCAATCAAACTAAATATTATTTTAAGACATTCACAAGGGGGTATTCTAAGCATAGCTGCTGGGTTGCGGATAGCCTGGAAGGACTTGCTTTAGGAATGGATCTGCGAACCCTCTCTAAAATGCATTCTACAACTCAAGGAGATGAGATGGTGGCCTAGTCCAGGGACGCTGAGGGCTTATTCTGGGATGTCTCTCCCTTCTGCTTCTAACTTAACTAAATCTGCTCCTGGAAATGGAGAGTTTGAGTCTGATACAACCAAGAAACGGTTTGGAAAAAACAATGGTTTTAATATTTAGTATTAAGAAGTTAATAGCATTTTGTTATGGAATTATAGTGCCACCATTTCCTGAATGATATAGGTTTATGATGATTTCACTCAAAATTACAAAGAAACACATACAAATTTTGGGACACTTCGCCCCTTTCATTTTCTAAGAGGTCAGAAAACACCTATGTCCATATCGATACTCAATTTGTGTAAATCAGGGGTTGGCAAACTTTTGCCAAATCCATTTGGGTCCAATCCAGCTCAACACCTCTTTTTGTGTTGCCCACAAGTTTTTAAATTTTAAATGGCTGGGGTTGGGGGGGGAGACAAAAGGAAGATATGCTTTCCCGACACATTAAGGTTACATGAAATTCAAATTTCAGGGCCTACAAGCGAAGACTTACTGGAACACAGACACACTCATTCCTTCATACAATGTTTCTGACTGCTTTCATGCTAGGACAGTAACTATAATATTTTAGGCCCTCAAAGCCTAAAATATTTACTCTCTGGCCCTTTATAGAACAGATGTTCTAACCTCTGGTTTATATAACAAGATAAATATCATCAGGTGAAGACATTCTGGAGCCATAGCAAGGTTCCTCTACCCAACCACTCCCAAATTTTCTTGCCACCATAAATTACTTTGACCAAAAAGTCTGCCCAAGCTCCACCCCAGCGGGGGGTGAGGGTGGGGGTTCTTTCTTCTACAGGCAGCTGGGTGGGGGGCCAAGAAAGTAAAGAAGAGAAAGGTATCAAAGTGGAAATATACTTTAAAAGAGGGAGGGAATGTACCAAAGCAAATGTGTGTAGAAGACAGTTTTGAAGAGTATCACCCATCTGGGCAACACCATCCCCAATCCTCTTTCAATAAAGGGTAGAAGCCCACACCCGCACACAATGCCTAAAGACTCCATCTCTTTTTACTACCATCTCAGAACAGAATTTGCCTTGAGACAAATTGTAAAATCCCAGTACATGTGGCCTATACAATAAGTAAGATGGCTTATAAGTACACAAAGTGTAATTTACATATTTTATTCAGCAGAGAATCATTAATCTGTTCTAGTGAGTAAAATGAAGATTCATGTGTTTTGAGAATTAGTAAGCAAATGAAACAAAAATAATTTCAAAGGTGAGCAAATTGCCTCATGATGTGTTCTTTATTTTGACATTTTTAATTACCTATAAAATATCCCAACATATGCATTTAAATATTACATTTTAATGTTGTTTCTCAGTTGTTCAGGCACGGTAATGAAAAGCTTCTCCTCAGCTTGCCATTTGCTAGCAAACCTACAGAGAATGTTAGTAAGAGCAACAGTTAGGAAAAAAAGGGGGAGGCTCACCACGCCAACCAGGTTGTACGCATGCAGACATTTTTAAGCTATAAAATGCAAATGCCTTGAAGTATTTCAAATGACAGCACACAATACTGCTAAAGTTCATGCTCTGATGTTTTCTTATTACATTTTCAGAATCACAGTCGATTTTCTAGAATAACTTGCCAACTTCTCCTAGTGCATCAGCTATATCGTGAGAATGACTACATCACTTCTGAAGGTAGTCCGCCCCTTTCATGCCACAGCCCCATTTAGGGAAATAATGACTCCAGGGTCCCCAAGAAGTTAAAGTTCTATAAACACTTTACAAATAAGGTCCAGAATATGAGCCCTGAGGAGCCTACTTGGTGCCAACTTCCTCTCTAACTCAAAACTGTCATGATGAGTGAGCCGCAGGGTTTTAAGAATTTGGATAAAAATGAAAAACACTCCCAAGTTGTTCTCCCTCTCAGAAGACCTTCCCATCATTCTTCCTGCTATGAGAAGACCTGTTGCACACAGCACACTGTAGGTGTTGAAAGGAAAAGCCATAAGGGGAATGCTGATAAAAATGTGAGAGGCTAGGAAAAACGTCCAGGGGCCTAATACTCACAAAGGTATATGGCCCACAGGCAACTCTCAATGCCGTCCAAGGAAGATCCTTCCTAGTCCTTTCCTTTGGTACTCTACATAAGGGAGGAAGAAGGAAAGCTGATGGAAGCCACTATTCACTCTGACCGATGCTCTGCCAACTATCTGTGTTTCTACAGCATCGCCCTCCCAGGGATCTCTGGGGGCTTCTCCAACCTCCTCCCACTTGCACACATCCCACCCAGCAGAGGGATTTCCCAAGTGTAAAGGAATGATGCCTGAGAAGCTGAGCAGCACTGCTCTGTGCTTGGCTACCTGTGGAAGCATCTCATAACTCTGATTAAGACCCGTGGGGAGGGATATCTGGAGAGTACGCATGCTCTTGTGTGCTGAGATCGTCATATTGCATTACACCCCTGAGTTTTTTAAATGCTGATTCTTTCATTATTTACGAAAGCAAATTTGTTCAGACACTGAGATGGACTCTCCCAGAAAAAGCGGGCGGTGCGGGGGCGGGGAGGCGCAGTGGTTAAACATCCAGGGAAAAAGAATGATCTGGAAAAAGAAGTCCTTAACTTCACATTGGTGACAAGAGATTGAAGGACACAACAGGGATCCATGAACCACTGAAGGTCCCCAACTGTTAGTTGAATGAACAAGTAATAATAATCAGAGCCAACATTAAAGTGGCACCTACTATGTGCTGGGCACGACACTAACCACTTTACATATATTATGTATTTAGTCCTCAAAATAGTGGATAGAATAGGTGCCCTTATGATTTTTTAAAGATGAGTTAACTGAGGGGCGCCTGGCTGGCTCAGTCGGTAGAGCCTCAGACTCTTGATCTCAGAGTCACCCGTTCCAGCCCGATGCTGAGTTCAGAGATCACTTTTTAAAAATGAGCTAATGAGGCACAAAGAGTTAAGTAAGTTGTGCAAGGTAATACAGGGAGCACCTTCCATTTACAGTGTATTTTTCTGCTTAGGCAGTGCGCTGTCTTTTATAACAAGTCTTATTAAGTTTCCCATACAATATATTACCAAATAAATGTTATCTCTTCAAACATCTATATTTCTTGAACAAGTACAGAAAGCATTCATAAACCTGAATATAGCTTAATTAGTTAATGTCACCAACATCTCAAGATAAATTTGATCTTATATATTCTTAGATTCCACTAATTTTATACCATACTATGAGATTCAAAACAGAATTAGCTTTTACTCTTGAAATATTATTAGTGCACCATCCTGAATATGTTAATCAATAAAATAGATTCTGCAAGTAGGTAGGAGGGTAAATGCATGTTAATTACTTGGAATGTCTTAATTAACTCCTACTGCTAATGACACAGCGATTAAGATTTAAGTATGTTTAGAGGATATATCAGTTTTCTACTGGGTCATGTTGCTGAACATCACTAAAATCCAAAGGAATGGGGAGTTTTAGACCCAAGTTTTCAAAGGCCACTAATATTAAAGAGAAAAACAAGTAAAACTAAAGTTTTAGACTCTTTGCAGCACGAGGCCCCCCCAACACACACACACACCTGTTTCCTGGTTAGCTGCTCCTTTCCCTTCTTTGTCTCCATATCCCCCTGAGTACCAGGAAGTACCTCATGGTAGTAATCACTTCTGAAAGTGCTTGAGGGTATGCATCAAGCATCACTCCATACATTTTTTTTAAAGCTTTCTTTATTTCTGAGTGCTGGGAGGGAAGTTACGGTGGTGCTTGGTGAACTATCTGGGCTTAACAAGTACTTAATACAGAGACCAGGGTAGGTAGATAGAGCTATTTTTAGAAGCTATCTCCTATTGTGAATTAAAGACAGCCACTCTCTTTCAAAGGACAGACTCCAAAGGTGAAGTCTATTTTCCCTTCTCTTGAATGTGGGCTGGTCCTGTGACTTCCTTTAATCAAGAGAATACAGCATACATGAAACTGTGTTACCTCCAAGATTGGGCCTTAAGAGATCCCAGCACTTGGACCTCAACCAGCATACTGTGAAAACTCCTAGTCATATGGAAAGAGAACTGAGGCCCCAACTGACAGCCCCAGCTGCCTTCCAGCCAACAGCCAGCACCAAGAACAAGTCATATGAGTGAGCCATCCTGGATTGGAGCATCCTAGTCAAACCTCTGGATGGCGATGGCTCCCGGCTGACACCACATATGGAGAGGAACCTTCCAGCTGACCTCAATCAACCCAGGCTCTGAAGAGATCTTAACTGATTGTTGTTCAAACTACTAAGTATTTGAGAGGGTTTGTTACACAACAATAAATAGTCAAAAACTTTCTAGACCATCTTAGAGACCCAGGCTAAAACCAGTTCCTGAGTGACTCAGCTTTGCACAGGACAAAGGGCCATGATAGGCCCAGAAATGGCTATGATGGAATTGAGAACACTTTCTAATATGGGCATGGAGGCTAAGACCATGGACCTCAGAGCCAGACTGACTAAACTTGAATCCTGGCCTTGTCCTTGACTAGATACGTACCCAGTAGAAATTAGGTAACTTTTCTGTATCTGTCTCAGTTTCCATTTGTGTAAAATAGTGATCATTCTATTCCCTACCTCACAGGTTTGTTATGGAGATTAAACATCAGTATCAGCATATGTAAAGCACTTAGAACAGTGCCTGGCACAGAGTAAGTATTCAGCAAATATTCTCTATTAATTATTTATTCTCTCTTCTATTCTACATCCAAGGAACCACCCACTCACAGCTATGGAGGTCTCTATACTTAGGACAGAGGGATAGGGAAAGTGATGGGGGGGGGGTTGCCAAAACATACTTCCTGTTGGATCCTATACCATGAAGAAATGGATTTCTGCCAGGTCATAAAAGCATGAATGTGATAAATGTGACATCTGATCGGCCTCACAACAGCAAGGGAGAAAACCAAAAATCAGAGTAAATGCTCAGTTTGTAGGTGATCCATAACAGAAATGTCAGGCAATTAATATAACTTTATCTGAGAATAAATTGCTCCTAGGTAGAAGAATCCACACTGTAGGAAACTTATAACTGATTTCCACTCATTAGGAGTACTGAGTTTTTTATACATATAACACAGTCCTGGAAAGTTACTTTCTTGGGCATGATCTAAGCTATCATCATCACACTCATATCAACTTTGTTTCTGAATATTATTTTCTAATTCACTCTAACAAACAGGTCACCTTACAGATCAGGGTAGTATTTGCATATGTCATAATAAAATTAATTCTAGTGTATTAGTAAACACTGGGTTAGTTTTGGGGTTTGGGTATTTTTAAAAATTTTTTGGTCATATCATACACACACTTTGGGGAACTGCTTTTGTTAAAATGATATTGAATGATTTGTTTTATGAATGAAGCAAAATATAGTAGCAATCAATTCATTTTGCTATAGAATTAGTAAACAGTACTTTTTGCCCCAGCTCTTTGTCTCTTCTCTATTTTAAAATTATATCAAAGACCTATTTCTGTTTACTTCAAAATGAATCATCCCACATGAGTTAATATATGGTAGCCATAAGTTTCTGAAATACTTAGCATTCTATTTGAGCTCTTGAACATCTGGCCATAATGCTTCTCATGGGACTTTTCACTGGAGTTCCAAATTCCCCTTTTTTCATCTCCCCATGTTTCTAGTCATAGAATTATTGTACATCCAATGATACTACTCTTATCCTTATATCTAGACATTATTCCATCTGTTTTTCAGGACAACTATGATAGATCCATAAATTGATATCCAGGTAGTTCAATCAATTAGAGGTTCTGGGAACACGGGTCAGGTTTGTGCCTGTCTTCAGCATGATAGCATCACTTATCCACATTAGTTATTCTTCTTCTCTCCAAATTATTTATAAGCCTTTGGTCAACTTGAAAAAATCCACATTTTCTTCTCATGCCTGCTAATCATGCTTTAAATGATGACTATCAGTGATGCAAATTAATTGCAAACCATACAAAGGATGCATAAATTAAAATCTATGAAATTTAAATTATTAATGCAGTAGTAATTCAGCTTCCAGGTTCCCTCTGCAATCCCTAACAGTTTCACCTATTTTATACTGCTCAATGCAAACTACATTGGTTGATTTAAACAGAAACAAGGGACACTAGATTTTATGACTTTCTTCCCCTCCTAACTTTTCGATCCCCTTCCCCCTCTTCCTTCTACTGCATACTTCATCTCTGTTTTGAACCTACTCTTTTATGTCTGCTTAACTTCAGCCCCACGTCACTACCAGATCTCATCAAGTATACACTATTCTGCTTTAATATGTCATTCTTAATATTTTGAATTTTACATCCCACCAGTCTATTCAAAGAATCTGAATCAGTTTCACCATGAAAAAACCAAAGCCTATTTTTCCAAGGGCATTTGTAGGGTTATGGGTATTGTGTTTTATGTGATTATACACAAAAAGTTTAAGAATACACACAATTTCAGTGGTATTATTGAGAGTAACTGTTGGAAATACTTCTGCATCCACTACGTAAGTTGAACACAGCAAATGGAAGTAGCCAAATCTTCCAAATGCATCACATGAAAAAGAGCCTAGTTAAGTGAAAAAAGTTTTCAGATTAAAACTAATAGATTTAACTGAAGTTTCCAGACTAATAAAGTTCACTTTACTTGCATGTGTCTTCTCCCATTAACAGAGCCCATCCTGGGCTTCAATGCATAATTAACAAGAATATTATTAAAATAAATTGTGTAATATTTCTAATTAATAACTAGTTTAATTGAAGTATAACTTGCCCTTTTAGAAACAAAGATGGGCATAAGTTTATCAAAAAGCAACAAACTAATAAAAGAAACCACTTGAACAAAATGTCTCTTTAGTTTCTCAGATAAAAATGTCACAGATTTCTCCAAGCACAACTCAACAAATTCTAAATCTTGGCTTTATTTTATTTGCATAAAATGTTTGTAAGTAGCATATGTAAATATCCTTAGTAGTAACTGAACTCAAGTGCACACATGGTTAGCAAAATCATTTCAGGGTAAAAAAAAAATGTCATGGATGTTTACCTGGCAAGGCTGTTTCATTTTAATGGCTATGACATGGTATCTGTAACAGCAGAGCTCACAGGTCCAGGAACCCCTCTCGCTGATCCACTTCAGCAGGCACAGCTGATGCGTATACCGAACTGACCCATCACAGCGGCAGGGGTTTAACAATTCCCCCTGAAAAGAACACAGCCCATGTGAGTATTTATGCTCGTGTCTCTATTTAAAAACAAAAAAACAAAAAAACAAAAAAACTAACACTTGCTTTCTTTTCTTTCAAAGCCATTTACCCAGAAGGATACAAGCATCAAACTCTCCGAGAAAATAAAATTAAATTTTTATACCTCTGATGGGAATGAAACTGAAGTCTTAAAACTATTTCAAAGGTATTGCTGAGAGTTATGACATAAATGTTCTACCAACATACAAAATGTCTGCAAGATATAGCTCCCAATACCCTTGAGGGAAAGCTGTACTATGAAATCTCTTTAATAACTTTTAAGTGGATGGTCAGATGGATTTCCTCTGCAGTTATTCTTAATCATCGCTAAAGAAGAAATGCATGGCATCCCAGAAAGTAGCTTGCAGTAGCATTATGCTTTTATTTTTTTCTAAATGTAGCATCATAAATATTGACTTAGGGCACTATATTCCTGAAAGCCTGCATATTCTAATGCAATTTCCTCACCTTTAAAAATATTAAACCTAATGTTTTCTCAGACCACACATTTTGTAAGAGATAGGTTATCCTGTTGTCTCCATGATTACTCTCTTACAAGTTTGCATGTACCTCTAATGGAGTTTTTAATTTATGTTTCTAACAAAATACAAAATACCTTGTTAGCTAAATAGGCTTTCTTTCACAAGGTCAAAGTACATTTCCTATTTCTCTTGTAAAAACTATAACACGCTCTTCACATCAGTGAGATTAAGTCAACATAACTTGCAATATGTAAAGACCCTGCCCTTTTTGGTTTTGGCATGACTCACCCCCAGTTTGTATTCTAAGACTATCTGCCTCAGGATACATTTGTAGAAAGGGGACATAGGTTTGTTTCTAAAATCCATTTAGCAATTCACAAAAGAGATACTTAGGGCATGATCTTTAAAGCACCTGAGGAATGCGTAACTGCAAAACCAGGTAGGGAAAAAAAATAAGTGTAGATCAAATTAAACCCTGCATTCGCACCGGGACATTTTCATCTGCCTTCACAGCAAGGGAAAAGGGAACACAGTAGCAGCCACTCAGTGGGCCGGACCAGACCAGCGGGTGGCGAGCAAGTGGGAGGCGAGTGCTGTCCGTGGTGCTGAAAGGTCGATCCACCGGGGCAGGAGCGGGTCCAGTCCCGACCAGAGCCCACGGCCAGCTGCTCCGAGGTCCCCCAGGGCCTTACCTGCTCCGCGCCCTGGAAGCAGATCTTGCAGATGGGCTGGTGGTGCTGGTGCTGGTGCCCGGCGCGCTGGTCGCCACCGCCGCTGCTGCTGCTGCGGCTGCTACACACCGAGCGCGTCTCGGGCTGGTCGCCGGCGCCCCGCCGCTCGCCCTCCCCACCCGCGCCGGCCTCAGGCTCCGCGGGGACGCCCTTCCCCGCCGCCGCCGCCGCCGCCTCAGGGACCGCCGCCTCCGGAAGGCGCCTCGTACCTTCCCCGGAGTCGCCAGCCGCCGACACCTCCTGGCCGGCGGGCGGCAGGGGCGCCGGCGGCGGCGGCAGCTCGTCCGCGCCCCGGCGCCGCGGGACCACCTCCGTCGGTGGCTCGTCTGGTCCCGCGGCGCGCTCGGGGGACGCGAGCGGCGCGGGCAGCGGCGGCAGGTAGCGTGGGGGCACGGGGACCGAGGCCGGCTCTCCCGGCGGCGGCGGCGGCGGAGGGGGAGGCGACGGGGGCGGCTCGGTGTCCCCACTCTCCGCCCCGCGGCGCAGACTGCCGCTGAGGCCGCCCTCAAAGCTCATGGTGGTGCCGCCGCCGCCCTCCTGCCAGCCCAGCTGGCGGGCCGGGATCGGGCAGTAGCCGAAGGCAGAACAGAGTGGGCGGGAGGACAGAGGGAGGAGTGCAGGGAGGGAGGAGGGTAGGAAGGGGGACCCGGGCGCCAGGGGCTGGGGGGCGGGACGGGGAGGGGACGCGGAGGGCCCCGCGGCGGCGGCAGAGGCGGCAGCTCCGCGGAGCCGCCGGCTCGGCTCTGATGGAGGCGGCGCCGAATTCGGCTGCGCGTGAGAGCCGCGCCGCGGGGGGGGGGGGGGGGGGGGGGGGGGGGGGGGGGGGGGGGGGGGTTCCGGGTGAGGGGGGTGTGGAGGCGGCGGGTGCGAACCCTGGCCGGGGTGCGGAGACCTCGGGCGGGAATTCAGGGAGGGGAGATCCCCGAGCCACCTCCACGGACCCCGCCCCGGAGCAGCTCACGTCGGTTCCGGGGCGGACTGCCCCTCTCCAAACGGCGCGGCACTGCGGCTCTAGGGAGTCTGGAGAGGGGGGAGGGGTCTGAGGCCATGGGTCCAGAAACCGTTACTGGGAAGGCAAGTGGGATGCGGCGGCGCCGGGCTGGGTGGGGCCGGGATGGTCGAACCCAAGACCCGCGTGGGAGTTGGAGGGCGCAGGCTGGTGCCCTGGGCTCGCTGGAGCCGGCTGAGCAGGGGTCAGGAAAAGGGGCGCGAGCCCTGGGCACTGTAACCGCCGCTGCCCGGCGACTGCTCCCAGCCCTCTCAGAACCTTGTCCCTCAAGGGCACTCTCACGGATCCACCAGAGCCCTAAATACCGAAGCCTCTGGAACCTATAGCCTCCCTCTGTCCGTCTCGCCCCTGAATCTTCCCCGCATCCTCCTCGCCCCCTCCCTCCTGCAGTGAGTATCCGGCTTATTTGTAAATATCTTGGTGACTTTGTCACACTATCTTGGGTCATTTCCTGAAATGGTTCCTCCCAGTGAACCCTGGTGCCACGTTGTGTGGCGGGTGATCACTTTCATCCTTGCCCTTTTATAAAGGGCTCGAATGACACCTCTCCTCCCGGAGAAGTGGCTGTGTCCTCGGGTCGTGACTTTAAGCACCCAAAGCCAGTTCTCCGTACCTCCACTCCGCAAAACCTCTCTGGGACTGCTCTTTGGGCAGGGTAAATTTCCCCTGTTCTTTTCTGAAAATAAACTGCCATACCTGCAGGGAGCTGGACGGAAAAGAGTGCACATGCAGAGTGGTTTCCAAATCCGTTCAGTGTAAACTCACGAAGCATTGGATTTATATAGTGCAATGTGTCTATCCAAATCAATGGTGATTTTCACTATTCTAACAATTTAACATCTTTGGCACAATTGACTCTCTCTGGGCAGGCATTTTGGGCTGCATTTCATAGCTGAAGACCCAGGATCAGATAGGCAAAGTAACTTGTTCAAGGTCATCGGACTATTAACAAAGAACTTTTGAGCTCCCTGACTTCAGGTTTTCCGGCTCAAACACCCAATGATTTTTTTTTTTTTTTTCCAATCCTCTAGCATGTCTCCTAAAACAGTATGTTTGATGGTGCTGACTCCCATTAATAGATACTCTGAAACGACTGAGGTAAACTACCAGCTTAATTTGTCCATTACACATTTTAGCAGTAAAAAGTATATATGGTTAAAAAAAAACAGTCCCAGCTCTTTTGACATAAACTGGCTTGACTGCAAAGCAGAGAAAGAAGGTAGTAAAAAAGAGTTCAGAAATGCTTTGTCACACACAAATGGTCCTGAATGAAATAGTTCCCAGGAATGTCCTCTAACACTTAGCCCTCCTCAGACTAGCTTATTTTTGGTAGTAGAGTGGCAGGCATATTTTTAAAATAATAATCCCTGAATGCTCTCAGAACTTATCACGTTGAAGAAATGTGGTTGTAAGATATGCTTTCATTTTCAGTCTGCACCTGTCAAACTGCCATTGCCACATTTGTATACTGCCACAGTCTTATGGTACTCAGAAGCCTTGATCCTAAGTTACTGAATTAAAAGCTATCTGAATTGTCTTTTAAAAAACCCCTAAATAATTCAATTTATAACAACTAAATTTCTACCCAGTGTGATAAAGTCCGTTATTATTTGAAGGACAGCATAAAAGCTGTGGATTCTGTATAAAAACAATGTGGAACGATTCAGACAGCAGAGTAGCATGGATAAAGGAGGAAAGAGCCACAGTGCTAGATGTCCTCTTGGTTGATTGTTTCTGAAAAATAATTTCAGTAAGAGAAAATTAACTTTCACTGATACAGTGAGCAGCCACATAAGAACATTATTTTTTCCAGTTTTTATGACCTCCAAAGCTGACCCTTCCCTGAAAAAGGGAAACGTATTTATTCGTGATCCTTCTTCAGTTAACTCAGTGAATCTTAAATGGATCAAGGAAAAAAGACCTTCGTAACTTTGAAGCATTCTCTGCTGTAAAAATATAGAACATTGGGGAACACAGAAAGGATGAACCACTCTAGTTGCTGGCATCCAAGTGAAAGAGATGGCAGAGACACAGACATCTGATAACATCAGGGCACCAGCAGCCACTGACAGGCATCCAGTAGCCAAAATGCATCTACCAACTGAAAAATGAATGAGGGGAGAAGCAATTCCATCAATTTGAGCAAATACTGAAAGGCACATCCAACCTGCTTCAACCTATATAGAGAAGAAAGCTATAAATAACATAACAAATGCTTGAAGGCTCCCTTATGTCTCCCTCCCCTCATGCACAGGCAGAGTGAAATGTACCCTTCACCAAAACAGGTCTTTATTATGAAGTTGCAGACCCTTTAGATACCAAGAGTTTCTTGAGCTGAATCCAAGAATGAAGGAGAGATTAGGAGGGGACCAGGCAAGTATGTCCCAAAAAGTTACTTGGTGATATTAGTGGATATCTTTAGGAATTCTTCTTGAACTTCCCTTGTTACCACATCCTGAATCTGTCATCTCGGGTCACTTTAGGAATTTTAGATAGAAAACATTTCAGGCTATACCTAGGTCAGAATGGTTTCAGAATGACCTTGAAGCTAGATTATGTGTGATGACCTTGAAATGACCTTCAATAGGAGGGTTAGCCATAGGAGAGTTAGCCTGGAGAGCACTTCAGAATTGCTTTTCAATTCTTTTAAGTTAAATTCTTCAAGCTGTTCCACAGTTGTACCCTTGGCACCTTTGGGGTGCACTAATTTGTTTTGGGGGGTTAGCTTTTCTTTCCTTCAAATTCCTTCTGTAGTTTTTTTTTTTTTTTTTTTTTTGATAGAGACACAGCGAGAGCAGGAACACAAGCAGGGGGAGTGGGAGAGGGAGAAGCAGGCTTCCCGCTGAACAAGGAGCCCCATGTGGGACTCGATCCCAGGACCCTGGAATCATGACCGGAGCCGAAGGCAGACGCTTAATGACTGAGCCACCCAGGCGCCCTCCTTCTGTAGTTTTTATTTATGCCATAAATCCTGACATCTAGTTTAAGATAGTCTTGCATTTTCACAAAATTATTTAATGGAGACATTTTTTTCTTTCCCAAACTGATGACAAATGTTTTTTAAGCTATAGACTATGCTGTATTTGTAAATATAAATTCATA
Organism: Mirounga leonina; assembly: GCF_011800145.1. Lineage (NCBI taxonomy): Eukaryota > Metazoa > Chordata > Mammalia > Carnivora > Phocidae > Mirounga > Mirounga leonina. Next base: position 12,658,246 of record NW_023270865.1, read on the forward strand.
GCAAATATTCATTATACATATTAAGTAATTTAGTGATTAAAAGAGGAATAAATATATGCAGGGACACATGGTAGTGGTTACATATTTTTGAAAAATGTTTCAGAGAATATTTACTTGGATGGAGTGCACTAATTTGTCTCTGTGGTCACTGAGTACAATACACAGAATTCTCAATTGCTTTCAAATATCTAAGAGAAAGGAACTCTATGATGTAGAGCAATTAGGTTATGCTGTATGGGTGGGAGGGTGATTTTTTAAAGAGGATAGTGAAGTGCGATTTGTGTATTGTGAGTATTCAATGCAGAGCGTAGCTTTGTTGTCCATCAGTACTAAAACAGTGTCAGTATTCTACAACACAATGATGTGTGCAGAGCAGTCTACAATTTATATCTCCTAGTCTAACCTCTCCATTGAACTTCAGACTCACGAATCAAAGCGTCTTCTTGACTGCTCTACTTAGGTGCCAAAGAGTCATTTCAGACTAACCCAGTCCAAAAGCAAACAACATCCCAAACCTGCTCATTTCCCAATCTTCATTATGCTAGTAAGCTAGTCATTTGTTCATCCAGTTACTTAAGCCAAAATCCTTGGAGTCATCCTTGACTTTAATTTTTCACATCATACATGCAGTGTATCAAAAAATTTCTTTCAGATGTACTTTCAAAATAGACTCCAAATTTTACTGCTACTTTTCACCACCCCACCATCCCAATTCGAACTACCATCATGGTGCTCCAGGAAGATCAAAGTAGCCTCTCATCACCCTGCTTCTTACTCTTGAATCCATCCTCTGTAGCAGCCAGGATGATCCAATTCAAATGTAAGCCCACCCCTACCCAGTACCCACCAATGGCTTCCCATCATACTTTGTGCAATATCAAGAATCTTAACATGCCCTGCAAGTCTTCAGTCTAGCCTCTGGATACATCTCCAAGACATATCTGTATCTTCCCTACCACCCCCTCCCCCTCCCTGTTATTCATTCCTACTACACTGAGCTCCCAAGCTTATCATTTCCCAAGTACACTCCCTCTTCACTGCTCTTTCCAGTCATTTTGGCTCTCTCTCTCACTTCACTCAGATCACTGCTCAGCGGCAACTCATCAGAAAGACCTTCCTTAAGCTTCCTATCGGAAGTAATATTCCACTGCCATTTTAACTATAACCCTTGCCCGGTTTTATTCTTTTTCATATCACTACTCAACATTATAGGCAAGCATACCTTGTATTGCACTTCACTTCACTGTGCTTCACAAATCTTGTGTTTTTTATAAACTGAAGGGTTGTGGCAACCCTGCACTGAGCAAATTTGTTGGCATCATTTTTCCAACAGCATTAGCGTTTTTGTCACATTTTGGTAATTCTCACAGTATTTTGAACTTTTTTTTTTTTAAGATTTAATTTATTTATTTGTCAGAAAGAGAGAGAGCACTAGCAGGGGGCGCAGCAGGCAGAGGGAGAAGCAGGCTTCCCATTGAGCAAGGAGCCCAATGCGGGACTCTATCCCAGGACCCTGGGATCATGACCTGAGCCAAAGGCAAACACTTAACCGACTGAGCCACCCAGGCATCCCTGAACTTTTTTTTAATCATTGTTATATTTGTGATCAGTGATTACAACTCACTGAAAACTCAGATGGTGGTTAGCATTGTTGAGCAATAAAGTATTTTTTAATTAAGGTATGTACTTTTTTTTTAGACATAATGCCATCGCATGCTTAATAGACCACAGTATAGTGTGAACAGAACTATTATATGCACTGGGAAACCAAAAAACTCATTAGGCTTACTGTATTGTAATATTTGCTTTATTAGGGTGGTCTGGAACCAAACCCATGATATCTCTGGAGCTATGCCTGCATTTACATATCGTGTGTATTTTGTTTGCTTCTTTTCTTATCTAGCGTCTTCCACTGAAACACTGGCTCCACTGGAGACTTGTTCACTGCTCTGTCCCCAGTGCCTAGAACAGTGCCTGGTCAGAGTAGTGTTCAGTCAATATTTATTGAACAAATAGATGAATAATTCAGTCAATCAGGCAGGTAATCACTAACCAGCCTCTGCCTTTAAGGCACTGTGCATCTGTTCACCCTAGTTCCCAGGTAGGACTGCAATCTGTAGGACAATGAAGGATACAGTGTACCATATAGCGCATTTTTGTCATCGCTTAACCAAAATAACTAAAATTATGCTGTTCTCTTAGCAATTTGTAGCTAGTCATTTGCTACCATGTAGAAGTGAAATCAAAGTCTTGACTGACCTTTGATGGGGAACAGAATACACGACACCAAAATAATGTCATTTTGGCATGTGTATTATTTTGGAGTGAAGGCAATCAAGACCCAGCAGATTCAAGAAAAACTTTTACCTCTCCCTTAACTACCTAAAGAATTTAGAAAAGGGGCATGGCCCAGAAAGAGAACTATTACCAGAGGTAACTTTTTATAAAAGTTAGGTGGCAAGGCAAATATCTAATTACAAAACATCTGCCCTTCATATTGTCCTGTGACTTACCCTCATCCTTCCTGATGCCCGAGGCCCCTACTCCATTCCTTAGCTCAGGATGGCCTGTAAGCCACAACAGCATCACTTGCCTTTGGGTGACCTGTTTTATGGGGCTCCCATAACTACATAATTAACTATGTTTTTCTCCTATTAATCTGTCTCATCTTACTCTAATTAGTAGACCAGCCAAAAGAACCTAGAAGGGAAGAAGGGAAAATATTGCTTCCCCTACACCTTGATTTCACATTCAATGAAGATGTCAGAAATCTGAAAACGCACGCCACTGGTCTTAAAGGAAAGTGAAGGAATATGGATGGATGGATCTCCATATCTGACCAATCTAATTGATCACTCATGATACACCCCATGTGATTTTACACAACACTGTATTCTAGCATTTATCAGTTCTACTCATAAGTTTGGTACCATACTTTCCTTCAAGTCTTTCTATCTCTGCCTCTTCCATCTCTCCATTGTCCTCTGTTCCTGCTGGCTCGTCCACTCCTAAAGGCTTCCAAACCTAAGCTGACTGGCCAGTCCTCCCTCTACCCTTCTTAGGTGCCTTGATCCTCACTAACCTCCTCTGACCTGTCATCTCTCCCAGAACCTGGTATCTTCTCTGGACACTCAACAGATATCTAAACTCTGCATATAAAATCATCAAAGCTATGAGATAATTAGCTTCCTAATTTCTACCCAAAACCCTTCCTATATCTTCCCCCAACACTCTGAGACCTTCAAAACAATAAAATAATATATGAAGGGTATGTCTGATTTGTAAAGAGTCATAATGCATTTTAAAAATTATAAAAAAAAAAACCCACACACATTATTTTCTTTCTTGGTCTTGCTACCTTGAAACTTGGTAATGCAAAAGGGATTTTTACCAGACAAGTTGAAGGCAAAGAAATATGCTGAATTATTATGTACACTGAATATCCTAAACCTGACTGAGATCTGGAATGCAGTCGAATCAGCATAACCCAATAGGGCCACCCAAGCTTTCGAAGGACCTGGAATAAAGCCAGCCCTGATTCCTCTCAGTGGAAAATCATATCTTTTTTTTTAAGATTTTATTTATTTATTCATGAGAGACAGAGAGAGAGAGAGAGAGAGAGGCAGAGGGAGAAGCAGGCTCCCAAGGAGCAGAGAGCCCGATGCGGGACTCGATCCCAGGACCCTGGGATCATGACCTGAGCCAAAGGCAGACGCTTAACCATATGAGCCACCCAGGGGCCGAAAATCATCTATTTTTATACCAAACTCACACGTTAAATTAGATAGATTTTTTATGGCTTTTATCACATTATGCCTTGCATTGTGGTTAGGTATGCACTTACTTAGATTTTTTTCACTCTTGTGCTAGATTGTAAGCTACTTGGAATTCAAGTCTGTCTGTTTAAATGGACCTTTTCCCTAAGGCATGTACTATGATGGCTGATATTAGAACTCAATAAATGTGGATCAAATAAGTAAATATTAACTGAAATCTTATTTCAAAAGAAATATTATTTACTTTTTAGAAGTTTTTGATAGAGTTCCATAAATAACTTAAAGATAGCTACACTTCCATGATGTTTGGATGGAGAGCAGAAAATTAGTTTGCTAAACAGACAAACTCTTCTACGGATACCTTTATCAGAGTCCCTAAGGATCAATCCAAGATTAATAAGTACAATGAGGGGCAGCTGGCTGGCTCAGTCAGTAGAGCATGTGACTCTTGATCTTGGGGGTGTGAGTTTGAGCCCCGAATGGGGTGTAGAGATCACTTAAAAATAAAATCTTTTTAAAAATTAAAATAAATAAATTAATGAAGTAAGTAAGTACAGTGGAACACCCATGTTTTTCTTCTCCTTTTCCCTGCCCACTCTCCCTCAGGACACTTCTTTTAACCACCTGGGCACCTGGTCAGTTTCACCACCATTCTGAGAAGAGCAGAGCCATGAAGCCAGAAACATACAAGGATGCTATGCTGGAGCTTGGCTTCAACTGGGTACTGACCTGAGCCCTGGTTGTTCTACTCATAGAATCCTAGGCTCTCTCTTTCTTCTACAGGAGTACTGGTCTGCACTTATTCCCCTTAGAGGGTCCTTGATCAGACAAGAGGAGGAGGAAGCTCCATGTTTACACCAGATCACAAATGCCATGTCCCACCTCCAACCCTACCCCAATCCACCCCTTTTCCAGACTTTAACTCAGTCTGGATCAAGAGCTGCTGACCAATCACCAAATTTAAACTTCAACAGAATGACATGGTTGGTATGGCCAAAGAGCAATTCCTCAAAGGAAGAGAAATGCTGTTTCTAGGGAAATGACTTCTTGACAGATAAAAACAGATGCCAACCTTCCCTGCATCTTGGAATTTGACTTCTAGCCCATTTGATTTACAGTGCTTGTCAGCTCCGTCCTCCTGTCCAACAGAACTCCCAACCTTAGCTCCTCCCAGCTAAGCCAACAAGATGATACTGCACTCCAAAAGATACGAAAGGCAAAAACCAAGAGTTATAAACTGCAGCTATACACAAGGCTTCTTAAATGCAGGGAGTTTTGAATAGATGGACTAAGTTAATATAATTAAAAAGTAATTTTTGATGCTATAAACATGAGTTCAGTATGCTGGTAGGTGGGGGGTAAGTGGATGGGGGAATTGGAGGGTCCCACAAATGACAGGCATTACCAAAAAAGGATTGAGCACAAACCACAAAACATCGTATTTTGGAAAATTAACAATTACCAAGTGACAGGTTTTTGTGTAATGGATTTTGAGAGATGGATGGACCTGACCTCAAAAGAGCCATAGCCCAAATAAAAAAACAGGCACACAGACATACACATGGTATGCAAATTAAAAGTTATGGTAGAAAGATTAAAAGGATGATGGAAGTAGAGATATAAACAATTCTGCATGAGAAAGATGGTTATCCTAAGAAAAAGTTTCTCAGAGCAGGTCATTTGAACTGGGCTTTGAAGGCTAGATAGGAGCATGCCAGGTTTGCCTGCATCTCAGCAACTAACGAAATCAAGAGGCTAGAGAAGCTGCTGTGGATATCAGACTTAAGTATGAGGACTGTGGAGACAAGGAAGGGTGATTGAGAATATGATTCAAGTTCCTAAGAAATAAGGGCAGTAATAAGCAGGATAAAAGTGAACCTACTACATACGAAAATACTGGAAGAGGAGCACTCCTTCTGTTGGAAAAATAATCACTATAGAAGAATTAAGACCATTTAATTACCAAGAAATCACTATTCTATCAAATGCGACCTAGAACCACAAAATAAACAAATCAGGGCGACTGGGTGGCTCAGTTGGTTAAGCGACTGCCTTCGGCTCAGGTCATGATCCTGGAGTCCCTGGATCGAGTCCCACATCGGGCTCCCTGCTCGGGCCCCCTGCTCGGCAGGGAGCCTGCTTCTCCCTCTGACCCTCCCCCCTCTCATGTGCTCTCTCTCTCTCTCTCTCTCTCATTCTCTCTGTCTCAAATAAATAAATAAAATCTTAAAAAAAAATAAACAAATCAGCCTTCAGAAGACCACTGCAGCCCACCCCAGTCACATTTACTAATGCTTTTACTTTCCTATCAAGTGAAACCACTAGATCTGTTATATTTGATTTTAAATATAATACTAATACCTGTGCTTGATTTCCCTACCCACAGTAAATTACAAATAACAAATTTAGAAATGTCAGCAGAGTAGGAGCTTTGTGAAACAAGAGCTAACGTTCCAGCTCTCCTCCCAAAGAAGCAGACCCAATAATTTAAAAATCTTTGCATTGTGGCACCTTGCTGGCTCAGTCGGAAGAGCATGCCACTCTTGATTCCAGGGTTGTGAGTTCCAGCCCCACGTTGGAGGTAAAGATTACTAAAAAAAAAATAATAAACTTTTAAAAATAAGGTATAAAGATAAATAAAAATTACAATCTTAACAGTAAGAGTTCATTTAAGAGCAAACGGCCCTACATGCAGTTTACTAAGCCACTGGAGGTATGTTTGCCTTGTAGCCTTGCATGATCACTGGTACTCATAATGAAGGGCATGAGTCTCCAAGAAAAGGTTACACCCTGGGCAATCTGCAAAGAATGATGGGGCACGTGTTCAGAAGATTCCCCTCCAATATTGTTGATTACAAATTTCTACCACTTAAAGTAACCAGATTAAGAAGTTGGGTTTTTTTAAGATTTTTTTTTTTTTAAGATTTTATTTATTTATTTGACAGAGACAGCGAGAGCAGGAACACAAGCAGGGGGAGTGGGAGAGGGAGAAGCAGGCTTCCCACTGAGCAGGGAGCCCAATGTGGGACTCGATCCCAGGACCCTGGGATCATAACCCGAGCCGAAGGCAGACGCTTAACGACTGAGCCACCCAGGCGCCCGGGTTTTTTTAAGATTTATTTATTTATTTGAGAGAGAGAGTATGGGGGGGAGGGGCAGAGGGAAAGGGAGAGAGAGTCTCAAGCCAACTCACAACCGGATGCAGGGCTTGATCTCAAAACCCTGAGATCATGACCTGAGCCAAAACCAAGAGTCGGATGCTTAACCAACTGTGCCACCCAGGCACCCCTAAAAAGTTCTCTTAGACTCCTCTGGGCAGCCCTCTGTGTCCCCCTCCCAAGTGGGCCGGGGATCACGCAGGGCCCTTGTGAGTCTGGGAGCACAGCGCCCTCCTCTTACTCTCCTCTGCTTGTCTCTCTCCACCATCAGATCATAAATTATTGAAGCGAGATCATTTATATACATATGAAATTTACGGTCTGCTCCCAGTGCTAAGTACAAATGCACTGGTATGTAATGGGTAGCCAAAAGAATTTTATATAATGAACAAGAGAAATGAAGTGATTGTAGCACTTTTAAAGAAGATTTATGTTAAAAATGAATGAACCTTTAACTACATGAACAATTCTCTTGCACTTACCAATGATAACTGAAATTGACTGATCATTTACTGGGTCAGGCACCGTCTCAAGCACTGAACATGTGTTAATTTATTTAATCTTCACCACAGTGCCGTGGAGCAGGTGTGATTATCCTCATTCTACTGATGGGGAAAGTAAGGCCAGAGATAATGAGTGGTGGTGCCCATTCAGGCAGCTAGTAAGCCGCAGAGGCCGTCGGACTCCCAATCCCAGCCCCTGAACTACTCTGCTATATGCCTCCCATGCTATCTAATTCATAGCAGACCAAAAAAGAAACTTCTGCTGCTAGAGGTGACTAAGATCATCAGTGTAGCTTCACCACTAAAAAAAAAAAAAAAAAATCCTCCGTGTTTACGCATGCTTCTACCCTCGGCTTCTGTGAGTTGGACGTTTCTGGATTCCGTATACAAGTGAGATCATAAAACATTTGTCTCTTAGCATAATATCCTCAAGGTCTATCCATGTTGTTGCAAATGGTAGGATTTCTTTTTTTTTTTAAGGCTAAGTGATATTCTATTGCATATATAGGTCACATTTTCTCCATCCATTTATATATCTCAGCTATCGTAAATAATGCTGCAGTGAACATGGGAGTGTAGTGTTAAAAGATACACAGAGGCATATTAAAAAATATTGAGTTTGAGCAAAAATCAATACTGATCTGGTAGCACCCGATCCAGCAGATAGAAAGGAGCTCTGAGAAGCTGTATGAAATGAAAGACTGACAGGCAGACGAGAGCAGGAGCAGGAAAAGTTAGACTGGTCAAAAAAGCAGGTTGGTTATTGCAAGGTCACTTTCCCTCAGCGGCCGGCGGGGGTCTCAATGGCAGATGACCTGACTGGTGCTGATCAGGAGATTCCTGACTGACAGGTTTAAGGTTCCATTTCTGGGAGAACAGAAACCGCAATTAAGTTTTGGATTGTGATGTGGTGTTTAGCGTAAGAGACTCCTTTGGGGGCCTGATGTCTTGTTTTTAATAGAGGTAAACTTGACTTTCATCCACATTTTCACATCTCTGCTCCTGAGTAGCAGGGAGTGTTGGGATAGGGTGCTGGGGAGGTGGGGGGTGTTAGGTGCCTGGCCTTTTGAGGTGGAGAGAATGAAGTGTCATGGCCATACTCTTTCACAATTGTGTTTTGATGCCAGTGGCAGAGAGAAAATAACAGAAATGAAGGGTCATTGAGTTGAGTAAGTACAATACTTTCTAGGCTCTTACTATGTACTGCCTGAAAAAAATATCCGGGTGTAAAAGGCTATTCACTTTCATGTTTCAGAGAATAATTCACTTATACATCATGATTGAAAAATGGCAACACAAGCCTAAAACTCACCCTAATTCTGTGGTTCTCCATAGGGAGAAACTTTGTCCACTTGTATCTTCCATCCCTATGGGATATTTGTCCATCCTGGAAACTCTAGAGGCTGCTTTTAGGCAACTGGCTTGAGCAATGGAAACTTGACCAAGGCAGAAGGGCCCACAGTGACCCCTGAGCTGCATACAGACAGGCCCATCGGGCAACTCACCCAAAATATCCATAGGCCCTGACTAACCAAGGGGTTACTTGCAGGCACAGGCACAGGCACAGGCACAGGCACAGGCACAGGCACAGGCGGAAGGAAGGAAGGAAGGAAGGAAGGAAGGAAGGAAGGAAGGAAGGA
>NW_023270865.1:12667332-12785957 GCF_011800145.1 Mirounga leonina
GGAAGGAAGGAAGGAAGGAAGGAAGGAAGGAAGGAAGGAAGGAAGGAAGGAAGGAAGGAAGGAAGGAAGGAAGGAAAATTGCATGCGTCCCCATACCTCTTCCCCTTCCTGCTTTAGATGAGACCCCCACCCACTGCCTCCTAGCAGACAGCTTCTCCCCTGCTGTCCTGCCCACCACCCCCTTGCGGTGGATTCAATAAACTTCTAGCTCCTTTGTTCTGCCTTGGGTGAATCCTTTCATCACCCTTGCTGCTCGCTTCCACCCTACTGGGTGGCCCCACATTTGGGGGCCCCTGTCCGATTGGGAGAGATACCACAGAGACAGGTTGGGGTGTCACAATCAGTGGGCAGTGCTTTTGGAAAGGAGTTGGGTAGAGACCACGGTGCTGCTGAATCACCGACCATACACAGAACAGCTCCCTCAAAAAAAAACCGTCTGGCCCCAGACGTCAATAATGCCAAGGTCCCACCCCAAATAATTGCAAAACTCTTCTGAAAAAAGCAACACTGAAAAGGAAATTATAAACTACACAAAGAAGAATATTCTGAAAAGTTTCAGAAGAAGTAAAAAAAAAATGAGGAGTTAAATATTAAAGTTTCTTATTTTTTTTTTAAATTTTGAAAGAAATAGAAACAAATTAGGAAAGAAGGACAAGGTCCAAAGACTAATTAGACCAGCAATGCATAATACAAGAACACATGCTTAAAGAGCTAACTTAAAATAGATTGAAAGTAATGTATGTGCGAAAGGTTAACTCCTCACAAACTGGTGAGAGTCACTTTTGGCTTATTTTTCATCTTTTCCAGTGAACAAATCTCCCACTGATTTCAAAGAATATTTCGGTTTTGACATTAGCTTTAAGGAAGCTAAAAGTTAGACGTGAAGAATTAGGAACTCACAATAATTTAGACTTCAAAACTCTGGAAATAGAGGGACATGCTTATCTAATTTATGCTGAAATTCATGTACTAAACAATAAATATTCTGATGAAAGCAATGGGAGAGACACCTGTATTTGTAGGAGACGCAGTAGTAACAAAAAGGAAAAATTCTACTGGTAGAGGAAAATGTAATCCTCATAAAATGGGTTTAAAAACTAAAACACTCAGAAGAAATCCCTAATCATCAGACATCATGTTAGTAACTCTTAAGACAAAAAGAAAAAAAATTTAATAACATGGATTATATTTTTTCAGATTTTTTATAAGAAGGGGAGCCAAACATGCCACCGCAAAATATGCCTCTTTGGCCTAAAGATTATCTTGAGCTGATTTTTTTTTTTTTTTTTAAGAAAAATCAGCCACAGCAAAAGCTCTGGGAAATAAAGAGGTTAGCCTTTCATAAAGGTCATTTACATTTAGGAGGGAAATCTGCATGTGTAAGGTTTCCCTCTGGTACCAGGAGGTTGTCTCTAAATCCCATCGCAGAATCTTGACAATGTAGAAGGCTTCAGTTTAGATCTACATAACAAGCCTCACCTTATTTCCTGAGCTTTTCCTGGTCACCTTCCCCCCAGCATTGTTCTGTCTTTAGCTTTAAGGTGATGTTTGGGGGGCAGGGGCGGTGTATCTCCCATGTATATACAGGATTAAACTTCTGTTTGTTTTTCTCCTGTTAATCTTTTATTTTGGGGCGGGGTGGGGGGGAGTTCTCAGCCAAGAACCTATAAGAATAGAGGGAAAATTATCTTTCCTTCCCTACATATGTTATTTGTTGAAATTTTGAAAAATACGGAAAACAAAATAGAAAAAACTGTGACGGCTGATTCTGTTACCCAGGCCTAACAAACATGCCTTTGTAGTGTCGGAGCTTTTCTGTCCATTCCAGAAACCCCTTCCTGGGAAGGGTCTTCAGTAAGAGCAGGAAAAGAGACATAATCTCCATTGGAATAACAATGCAGCAGAGAGGGAGTCAAAAGGGGGTCTCTGCCAAGAGAGCAAAATTAGGGTATGCGAATAAATGCTTTCTTCTTGTTTCATAAATGCTTCTCCCTGAAGGGCTGAAAGCATCGGAGCCCTTCCCCAGTAGCCTCGGTAAAGACAAAGAAGAAGAAGGGTTTCTGTGGGGGTATTTTGGGGGGGGGTGAGCCAGAGAGAGACTGAGTTCTATAGGAGGGGACACAAGGACCCAGAACACCTTTATCGTAATAGGAACACCCTTAACAGAATATGAAATCTTCTCCATAGGCTAGTCTTTAGGAATGCATACTTACCAGAAAGATTTCCTTTAGTGAATCAACTAAGCCCTATAGTCCTCCCAAACATTACAGCTCAGCTAAGTGAAGTCTACTCTACAGGCAGTATATTTTGATCCTTTTCTCATATCCTTCTAAAATATACTTTTTAAAATTTTTTATTGTTATGTTAATCACCATACTAAAATATACTTTTTAACGGTGAGATTAATGAGTGCAAAAGGCAAGCTGACACCCCACATACCACCCCCGCCCCCACCGAAGGTGCAATGTATGTGACATTCCTCAGGCACAGTGACTGCCCAAGCACAAAGGGCGGGGAAGAAGCCAATGGTAAACTGATAAAGATCGCAGTCCTGCAGGACATGAAACTCCATCACAGTCTGTAACTGTCTTAATGATTGACAAGTAAAACACAAGCTTAATAATAGCCAGACCTCCAGGAACCTACAGACTCAATTTCCTCCAGCCCGAAAGTCAAGTTCCCCTCCATAGGATAGAAAACCCTATATAATTAGTCACTCCTCACAATCCCAGCACCACTCTTTCTGCCCACAGGTCTTGTCCCTGTGCTATAATAAAACCACCTATTTGCACCATGAACTGTCTCAAGAATTCCTTCTCGACCATTGCGTTCAATGACCCTGCATCAAGATGAACTACATTATATGGAGGTCCCGTTTATTTTTTTCTCCTAGGACATTTAGAGTATTGTTCATTCTTTTCATTTTTTCTGTGTTTGTCGTTTATTTTGTTTTTTGTTTTTTGTTTTTTTTTAAAGATTTTATTTATTTATTTGAGACAGAGAGAATGAGAGAGAGAGAGCACATGAGAGGGGGGAGGGTCAGAGGGAGAAGCAGGCTCCCTGCCGAGCAGGGAGTCCAATACGGGACTCGATCCAGGGACTCCAGGATCATGACCTGAGCCGAAGGCAGTCGCCTAACCAACTGAGCCACCCAGGCGCCCTATTTTGTTTTTTATATTTCAATAATATTTGTGTAAGCATAAATACAGAAATTTTTCTTTGTGTTTTCTGATGATTTCCTAAAGAAGAATCGCTACATGAGAATAGGCCAAGCAGTATGCAACAGAAGCCGCACTTCTGTTAATGATAGAAACAGTACAAGTGTAAAACCAAGCGACAGTCACTCTTTTGAAACACCAAAATAAATAAGAGTCCGTTTTTTCGGATGGTGACGTTGTTAATTCCATAATAGCATCTACGATGCCATTACTGTGGTTCTGCAGGGCTTAGCTGCCTTAGCGCTTGACACATTTGCTTATGACATGATCAGTTCCGTGGCCTGAATGTTCACATCTGTTTCCTTAACTTCCTTCTCTTCACTCTCCTCTGATGCAGTTGGAGTCTCTCTTTTTCTTGAATGTTCTAGACAGCTTCACCTTGAACTTTGAATTTCTCAGCATCTAAAATTACATTAAATGTCTCTTTCCAAAATACCTTGGATATAATTATTTTTAAAGCGGTAGGGTTGTTCATATTTTGAATGTACTTTATTTAATAATTTAGGTTGTCCATTGTTTTTTATAAGATCTTTCTACTAATACATTTTGTTTGAATATTTCCATACAGAAAGTCTCTAGAAGTAGAAATCTAAAATAAAAGATAGACAGCATAAATTTTGATAGATGCTGTCCAAATACATTGCAAACTGGTTTATTAATTTATCTCCCACCTATCTGTTTTCCTTTACCTCCAAAAGAACAGGATATAATCCATCTTTTGAATATTTGAAATTATAATGTGGACAGAGAGCACATAACTAGTCTTCTGGTATTTACTCGCATATTCCTGATGACCAGTGAGGTTGTGTTACTTTCTGTTTATTGTTCATTTTCTCCCTTTTCTGTGAATAGCCTATTTATATCTTTTGAATGTTTTTTTAATTTTGAGTTTTCTTATAAGTGTCTTATAAGGGTACTCTGTATAGGTTGGATACTAATCCCTAACGTTACATATGTAGCAAATATTTTTTGTTCTCTCTGTTTTTTTCCCCTACATTGTTAACACCCTATTATTTAAGGTTTCTTCCATCATCTTGTACTTCATTAGAAAACTACTCTTTTCATATAGATTTTCAAAGATGATACAAGGTTTCACATTTTATTTAAAAAATATATATAATTATGTCCTCAAGCCTAATGTTTTATTTGTGCTATCTTACTTATGACTTCTCAAAAACTGAAATTTTGATTCAATTAATTTTATTTTATTTTTGTTGTTATTGCTCTATTTTGAAAACTATAAATAATTTTTGGAAGTATTTCCTTGGCAGAAACCCACTGAGTGCTTTCATTCAATTCTAAGTAGAATGTAATTTCTGTTTTTTTCCTTTCACTTAAGTAGTATTTTTTAATGATTCAAAAATTTTCAAGGACAATGTATTTAAGAGAAGAGCATACTCTTTTATCATTTATTTTTGCTTTTATGTCATTGTGGATTAAGGACATGGTCAGAATGGTTTCTCTGCTTTGGAAGACACAAGATTTTCTTTTTAACCTGCTACTTGTGAACATTTGTAATTTTTTCATAAGTGCTTGAAAAGACTTCATATTCTTATTTTATTTGGTACAAAGTTATGTATTTGCTGAACATTCTTCTCTACTCGATATGCTGATTTTTTTTTTAAAGATTTTATTTATTTATTTGACAGAGAGAGACACAACGAGAGAGGGAACACAAGCAGGGGGAGTGGGAGAGGGAGAAGCAGGCTCCCCGCAGAGCAGGGAGCCCGATGTGGGACTCGATCCCAGGACCCTGGGATCATGACCTGAGCTGAAGGCAGTGCTTAACCAACTGAGCCACCCAGGCGCCCTCGATATGCTGATTTTTAAGATAGCTCTGAAAATCCGCTAATAAATCTGTTGGATTTGTATTCATTTAGCTTTATACTGAAACTCTCTGAACATGCTAATGATTATTATTTAGCTTATTTATTATTATATTTATATAATACACATTTATATTTTATTTGTAAAGTTTTATATCTTTTCATGTAATAGATATATATATAGTGTTTATGTAAACATATATGTAATATATAATGTAATTATAATAATTATTTAGCTCATTCTATTGCCCAATTTGTTGGGAATGATCTTGTTTAAGTTTTCCATTCAACACAGCCTTTGGCACTGAATGGGGTGTGGGGAGGGAGGATTGAGGGCTGGAGGAAGGGAGACAGGAAAGCATGGAGAAGGGAGGCATGAGGACAGACAGACCCACAGACACAGAGCTAGACTGGCTCTCCGTGTGTGGACGTGACATCACCACATCCCTCAGAGGGTCTTGGAGAAGTGGGCTCCTAAGGCACCTTGCATCTTGGCTCTTGGGATGCTAAGGAGCTTCTCATCAACAGCCCATCCCCAGAACTCCCACATTACACCAGCATCCTGGGAATTAATTTCAGAGGCAGCTTCTCTCTAGGAGTGGAGTTGGGGCAAGAGAGCTCTTCTCCATCTGTTGCCTTTTCATTATCTGGCACACCACGACATCACCACAGCCCATGCTTTCTCCCGTTCCCGGTAATTTTTTGGAGCTCAAGTTACAGTGTAGTAAGGTTGTAGGTTTCTCAGTTCTGTTAGCATTTACTATCAATCTATTGCCAATTGCTTTCTACATTCCAGAATTTCCTGTTTTATTATGCCCTTAGCACCCCCATTGGCTTTCCAGTATCATTTGGGTTTACTTAGATATTTATTGTTATATTTTAATAGGGTTTGAAAAGAGAAAGTCTTTATTATGCCTCTCATTATCTAAACTGGACCAGAATTCAAAGTTCTTTATATAAGAAATTTGCCTATGTTCAGATTTAGGCTCTGTCACTTACCAGCTGGAAACTGAGGCAAAGTACTGTGCCTCAGTTTCCTCATTTGTAATGTGTGGATAAAAGTACATGGTGGGGTCATAAAGAGACATCTAGAACACTCCATAAATGCTAGCTGTTGTTATTTTGTCATATATATTGTGAGTTTTCTTTTACTTGTAATAGTGTATATTTATATATGTGTAAATATATGTATATGTATATTTATGCTTTTCAATAGTAAAAGCCAGCACTTATATAGTGCTTACCATGTACCTTTTTAGCCCTTCACATATATTAATTTATGGTTCTGAAGAAGAAATCACAATGGCAATTAGAAAATATTTTTAACTGAAAATGAAAACGCAACCTAATAAAACTTATGGGGTGCTTTTCCCATGATGTTTCCTAATTAGCTATTGTTAGTGCCTTAAAGATGTTTTAGTTTCTGTTCATTTATTTTGAATCTGGTTTCAATACTGAGCAAAGCCTCGGGCAGCGGTCTTATGAGCTGTTACTTTATTAGGAATTAGCATTCCGGGGAGTAGGAATGAGGCACAAGGGGGGTGAGGCAGGGTTGTCAGGAGAGTCCACAGGAGCCTGCCTGCCTGCAGGTGGGCTTCCTCAGTGCTTGTGAGCCAGCCCTGGGGAGCTCTGCAAACTGCTCCTCTCTATGGTCTTTCTGGGGGAGGGGAGGGCAAGGAAAGGGAAATAGTTTATCTATCAGCTTCCATCTTCTTCTTTCCATCTGGGATATTAGCCCTTCAGTTCCCAACCTTGGCAGAAATCCAAGTCAGTAAGTTGGCCTCTCTCCAGAAGCTTGGTCCCTTACTTCCAAGGGGCTTCTGCAGTCTCTGAAGTCTTCAAAAAAGAATCTATTTTTCAATGCAACCAGCTTTTGTTGTTCTCACTGAGGCACCACTCAGCCACAGATTCTACCACTGAGGTCAGAAGTAAAAGCTCACCTATGTATTTTGATATGTGATTTTTCTTTTATTGCTCCCCCCCCCCCAAACACACACCAAGGAATCAATAGTTTCAGTTTTGGTTAACTCTTGACCTAAGAATCATTAAGAAGTAGTTAAGTTTTTTAAAAATTGGTTTTCCACTGCTTCATAACAAATTCTATAAAACCCAGCAGGTTAAAACAACATATGCGATCTCACCATTTCTGTGGGTCAGGAATCTGGGCACAGCTCAGCTGGGTGGCTCTGGCTCAGAATCTCTTCCAGGATACAGTCAAGGTGTCAACTGGGATGGACCTCATCTCAAGGTTCAACTGGGAAAGGATCTGTCTCCAAGCTCACTCATATGTGGTTGCTGGCAGGATTCCATTTTTCCACTGGATGTTGAACAGAGGGACTCAGTTCCTCCCTAGCTATTGGCCTAAGATGCCTTCCGTTCCTTGGGAGGTGGCAGCTCAACATGGCAGATTATGTCACTAAATGAGCAAGTGACAAGAGCCAGAGAGCAAGAGTCCAACAAGCCGGCAGTCAGTCTTTTGTAACCTAATCTCTGAAGGGATATCCCATCACTTTTATTGTATTCTATTTATTAGAAACAGGTTTCTCAATCCAGCCCAAACTCTAAGCTTTTTTTTTTTTAATGATTCTCTGGTTGTGTTTGGAAAAAATGCCAGCTCACCTCTACAGAAAGTGAAAATGGTAAACACCGCACATTGAGCGCCTTCCCAGTGTCTGGGATACAGGAACATGATCTACACTTCCCCACTCAGATGCACCACTGCAGACTTTGAAATGAAAGTCATTGCGGGAAGAAGCTGGGGGGCAGTAGTGGGAGCAGGTACATCCAAGTACCAAGAGAGCAAGAAGAAGGACCATCCCTGATCCTGCACTCAGTCCTCCTGCCTAACGCTGTGCCTCCTTCCTGGTTACCAGGATTCCAAGCCTGAGTCTAGTACTTCCTTACAGCTACTGTGAGCTAACCACTATTTGTACATAAATTCTTCTCTCTGGTTAAATGACCCAGCGTTATTTTCTTTAGCTTGCTGGGAAGAAATCTGAAGGCTAGAACGTCCTCATCCTTGTTAATTCCACGTCCTCTAGGGTCTTCATCCTGATCAGCGGCTCTCTGCTTCTGCTTCTCCTCCTTTCTTTGCATTTTCTTTTTGCTCATTTGTATTGCCTTTCTGTCCTTTCCCTGTGTATTCTGAAATATTTGTGTTCTCTTTCACCTAATCATTTTTCTGCAGTACCAATTAGTATTCCAATGACAATTTTATCTCCATAATTTTATCTTGACGCTGTTTTCATTCCTCTCTATCTCATCCGGTTATCTTTTATTTCCACCCACCTCTCAGGTATATCCCTACTCATGCAATGCTGGGATTTTCATCTTGTCATCAGTCTCTTATTTCACAGAATTCATGTACTCCTACACTTTATTGAGCATGGAAGCAAATGTTTCCCCAAATTAATCTGTTTTTCACAGTAAATTTTTTTAAAGATTTTTATTTATTATTTTAGAGAGAGAGAGAGAAAACACACACACAAGAAAGGGGAGGAGCAGAGGGAGAGGGAAAGGGAATCCAGCAGACTTCCCACTGAGTGTGAAGCCCAATGCGGGGCTTGATCTCAGGACCCGGATACCATGACCCCAGCCGAGACCAAGAGTCCAAAACTCAACTGACTGAGCTACCAGGTGTCCCCACAGAAAATATTTTTAAATGGAGACTCATTTCCTCTATCTTAAGTGCTATGTTCTTTATCATCTGAAATGTAGATAGAACCTTTCCAAAGATCAGCTCTTCTGTGGTCAGATTCCACTGGAGTGTGATCACTCTCTGCTGGTTGCTCCTAGAATCTTCTGGGGTTTCACCTAGAAAGCACGCCTGCGTGCGTGGCTCCTAGCAAACAGTTTTTAAAAATTTAGATTAAATCGAAATTCTCAGAACAAATATGATATATTCCTTACAGTGTTGACTCTCAGGCAGGGAACTTCAAAAGTAGAATAGGTTGCTTATAAAATAAATTAACGATATAAAAAAATTCCACCACAACATGATCAACGTCAACTGACAAAGAGGAAACTGCAAAAAAATATTGGCAATATTCACGGAAAGGTTAATGTCCCTAATTATATAAATACATATAATGGTTACCATAAAGATTGATTTATTATAAATTATTAATAAGAAAAAGGGGCACCTGGGTGGCACAGTCGGCTAAGTTTCTGCCTTTGGCTCAGGTCATGATCCCAGGGTCCTGGGGTTGAGCCCCGTGTCAGGCACCATGCTCAGTGGAGAGCCTGCTTCTCCTTCTCCCTCTGCCCCTCCCCTCCCCGCCTTATGCTCTTTCTCTCTCTCTTTCACCCTATCTCAAATTAATAAAATTAAAGAATATATTTAAAAAAAGAAAAAAAGAATCCTATGCACATAAAGGTCATGAATAGGTAATTCTCAGAAAGGAAATATAAATATTTTTATTCTTATGAAAAGAGTCACCTTAAAATAAGAGAATTGCAAATGAAAACTACAATAAGATATCATTTCTTACCTATCATATTGGCAAAATTCTGTGACACACTGAGTGGGCAAGGGTTTGGTGAAATAAGCACATGATACATTGTTACTGGTGGTATAACTTTTATATAATCTCTATAAAATTTGTCAATATGTATTAAAATTTAAAGTGTGTATATCTCAGCAGTTCTGCTGGAGTGCTTTTATCCTACAGATCTACTTACACATATGCCTAAAGACAGTGTAGTAGACTATTAATTGTGGCATTTTCTATGGCAGCTAAAGATTAAAAAAAAACTTAAATATCTATCAATAGGAAAATGATAAAATAAATTATAATACATCATATAATGGAATCCTATGGAACACTGAAAACAATGAGGAAGCACCAGTCATTGTAACATAGAATGATTGCCAAGATACGCTGGATACAGTGGGAAAAGAAAACCGGTATATCACGTTATCATCTGAATGAGAGAAATAAAACAGAGGCACCTGCCTAATGTTTGAGTGTGCACTCACTATCTCTACAAAGGTACAAGAAACAACTCAGATTGTTGACTCCTGGAAAAAGCACTCTGGGACAGGTGAGCAAGGGTAGAATATAAGGCTACTTTTTACTATATATCCTTTGTAACATTTGATATTTGACCATATGCATGGTTAAATTGCATTT
Source organism: Mirounga leonina (assembly GCF_011800145.1). Taxonomy (NCBI): domain Eukaryota; kingdom Metazoa; phylum Chordata; class Mammalia; order Carnivora; family Phocidae; genus Mirounga; species Mirounga leonina. The sequence goes on from NW_023270865.1 coordinate 12,677,509, forward strand.
CAAAAATACAACAATTAAGGTCTTAATGCAGGTGCACAATACAATTACCTATTTTTTATGTACAAGTTTTGTTTCAACTGTTTTGCTTGTTATTTTTAATGGTAAAAATTGAGGCAGGAATAATATGGCTTTTATAACCTCACAGGTTTTGATCCTGAGATTCTCAGGTGATTTTGTAAACTGAAAAGAGACTATTTAAAAAAAAATGGAAGCAACAGTGTCTGGAGAGGTATTTTGACAATAAATTCACTGGATAGTAAAATAGTTTTGAATAATAAAGGGCTGAAGCTCAACTAGTGGTCCTTTGAAATTAAACTTGATTCAGAACTTGAACCGATTACATTAGAAGTGTCTGTTCAATCAAGAGGATATAAGTCCAGGGCTCCGTTTGTGTGGACCCACAGAGCACATATGGTACATTCCTTGACTTCCTCACAAAATAGCAGGCCTTTGATCTTTCCTCTGAAATAATTTCACCTGCGTTGATGATTTCACATAAAAAAATAATCTTGGTCTTAATCTTGCATTATCTTTCATTTCTTCCTCTTTACCAGTTAAATTTAATTGCTTTTTTTTTTTTCATCCAAATGGGAGTTTTCTCTTTATTCAGACTTCTGGACTGAGTTCATAATGTGCAGTTAATCTAGAGCAGTCTTTAAAATAGTATGCCAAGATTATGAGAGGATTGGAGTTTTATGAGTAAGTGTGGCTGCTTCATTTGTAATATTGTATTTGGGAAAAAATTAAAAGGCCGTCAAGTCATTTTTCTATCTAATAGACCAAGAATCAACTGAGTTAAAAGACAGACACACACATACCTTGTATCTATGGGGTGGCCATGTTCAGATAGTTCAGAAATGTTTTCACTCAGAATAAATGACACAATATTGGTCATAAATTTATAATTGTTGAGGAAGGAATTCCAGTTCAGGAGGAGCATATTAAACCAGTCTCTCTACTTTTGTGCAGATTGAAATTTTCCACTCTTAAAAAAAATGTCAAGTGTTGTTGACTCCAGATCACCTAGATTTATAATCCCCTCACTGCTCCTGACAGTACCTCCTTCTCTTCCCCTTCTCAGGAAGGAGGAGGAGCAGATGAGGTTGCTCCACGAGAGATTTTCAGGAGATTTTCATTCATTCAACACATATTTCCTGAGGGTTTCTGTGGGTGGCTTCTAGACTCTGTTCTAAGCTTGCCAACCACAGTGTAAACAAAACAAAGTTCCTGCCTTCACAAGGCTAAATCCTAGAAGGGAGGGCAGTGACTAAGCAAATCATCATACATAACTTCAGAGAGTGATAGCTGTCTGTCTTCCATTGCTGTTCAATCCCAAAATTAGTAACATAAAATGGCAACCACTTCTTTGCTCATGATTCTGTGTGTTGGCAATTTGGGCAGGGCTCAGCTAGGAATAGTTAGCTGTTCCAAGCCATGTCAGCTGGGTTTGTGTATTTACTTGTAGTGAGTTAGAAAATTGTCTGTAGGCTGGCTGGTCCCAGAGAGCCCATTCACAAGTCTGCCAGTTGGCTTGGGTTGTAGGCTGGGATACCTCAGTTCTCCACCACCTGGCCTCTCCAGCAGGCTAGCTCACATATTCAAATGGTGGTCTCAGAATTCTAAGCCCAGCAAGTGAGGGCAAGACCTAATACACAGGAATTTTAAATCTATGCATGTGTCATATTTGTTATTCCGCCTATTAGCCAAACACGTCACTGGGGCAAGGCCAAAGTCACTAAGAAAGGTGAATGAACAAAGGCATGAACACAAAGAGGAAAATCATTGCACTCATTTTTGTAAAAAAAAAATATATATATATATGCATACATATATAATATATAATATAATTATTAATATTATATATATATTTTACATATATCATGTATCAGATTCCAGATCAGGCATTTTCATGCAAGTCACAGGCTCTCATGAGGGCCTGCTTACATTTTGCTTCTACATGTCTCAAAATCTATTTTTTTTTTTAAAAAAAGGAAAAGTTTTCTTGCTCTTTGGAAATGCTGCATTAAACAAAATTACGAAATGATCATTTTCATTAGCATTATTACCAGCATGATTCAAGGCTTGCCAGGAAGTTTAAGATGCCACCATGCAATGGGAATCCCTAAACTGGGGACTTTCCCTTATACCTCACAGACTTTTTCGACCACAAAGTATCTCCCAAGGCAGATGCTACCTGATTCTGACAGTTGTTGCTGTCAAGACTGTGGATCCCATATAGCTAGATCTTCCAGGCTTTCAAAAGAAGCAAGTTTTTTTTTAATTTAATATGAAATTTCTAACTTTTAGATATTGACAGCTTGTTTAAATGTCTTTTAGAAATTCGTTATACTTTTTTTTTTAATAAGCAAAATACAACTGCAAATCAAATTTGACTGGTTGGTGATTTTACGTAGAGGCCCAAGGAGCCTCTTGGGAGAGAACTTATGTCGACAGAAGGCAGAGTGGAGGCTCGGAGGTTTGGCCTCACAGGAGACCTGGCTTTAAGGGGAGGGCAACACAAGAATGAACATAAGCCAAAGAACTGTTCTCTATAACCTCCATGGGTACCTAGAGCTCAGAGAGTGAGTATCTCTGGTGAAAATACCGGTGACCTAAACTCAGTGACCTCAGCATCAGTAAAGACCCTAGGCCATCGGGTCCCAAGGAAGCAGCAGGAGGGGAAGTCCAATTCTTCCTGATAGGCCCACCTGTCACTGACTTGTTGCTTGTCAGTTGTACCAGAGATGGGGGAGAGGCAGTCTTCCCTCTTGGGTTTTCAACTGAAAGCACACTTTTTCTATAAAGCACATTGACTGGTTCCATTCCATTCCCCATCTGCATTTTATATATATTCTGGACCCCACCTTTCCTAGCATTAAATGCTGCCCCCCTATATCAGTTTTATGCTTCCATCTCTGTTAGAGTAAGTTGTACTTCCAAAATTGTGCTGTCCACATGCCCTAGCACGATATGACCTTGCCAACCCCCCCCCCACCATCAACAGGTAGAGTCTAGTCCTTTCCCCTAGACGGGCTTTTGTGCCACCTCCTGGAAGCAGTACGATGGGGGAAAAGTGACTCTGTGTGGCTTCAGCCTTACAGTGGCTGCCTGTTTCTCTTGGGCCCTTGGATCTACCGCAGAATTTCTCGACATCAGCACTCTCAACATTTTGGGCTGAATGATTCTTTGTGAGGAAGAGTGGGTGGGGGTTGTCTTGTGCATTATAGGATATTTAGCATGGTGGACACTCTGACTAACCCATGTGCTGACTGAGGACCGCTAAGTAATCGCAAAGTCACCAAAAGCAGAAGGATTACCCAGCTGAGCCACACCTAAATGCCCTGCCTACAGAATCTGTGACATTTACTTTTCGAAAGGCTACTGCTTTAACCCCATGTTTGGGGATAGTTATGTAGTGACAGTGACTAGAACACCTACATAGATGGAAGTGAAATGTAATGATATTTTGCTATTTTAAGAAAAAAAGGAAATTAGTATCCATTGGTTGGCCTTGGATGTTCCTTTTAATTTTCTAATTTGCTATACAGCAAATGAAGTTGCTCTCACCCATTTAACACATATTTATTGAGGACCACCTTTGTGCCAGGAACCAGGTTGGACCCTAGAAACACATAAATAAACATAACATTTTGTAATTGTTATATCTGTATAATTCCCTTCACCTGTATAATTTCTTGCTATCTATCCAACATTCTCAGTTTTGTGAATTAGTGATCTTGAAATGACCTTTACGCTTGGGTTTCTCTCTTCTTCTCATTCTAGTCCCCGTCCTGGAACTTACTCTTCCTTCCCCCTTTTCTTCCATCTTGTCCTTGTTAGGGCCCAATCCACCTCCTCCACGAAACCTTGTCCTATGCTTTAGTCAAAATGATTTCCATCTCTTTTTTGGTCTTTCATATTTTTCCTCTTCTCCTTGCACTCCAATAATATATATGTATAGTATCATCTTTACTTGACAGCTGGCCTTTCTTCCTACTTCACAGAGAAAACAGAACCCACAAGCATGGAATTCTACTGGCTTCTAGATTTCTGAGCCCACAAAAACATCTGCATCTATGATGCAAACCACACAGCCATGCCTCCTGTATTAGGGCTCTCCAGGGAAACAGAACCAACAGGAGATAGAGCTATAGCTACAGATAGGAGGAGATTCATTATAGGAACTGGCTCACACAATGATGGAGGCTGAGGAGTTCCAGTCTGCCCTCTGCAAGATGAAGCACAAGGAAAGTTAGTGGAATAATCTAGACTGAGTCTAAAGGCCTGAAAATCAGGCCGATGGTGTAAGTCCCAGTCTGAGTCCAAAAACCTGAGAACCAGAGGTACCCATGTCCAAGAGCAAAAGATAGATGTCTCAGCTCTAGCGAAAAGAGTGAATTCGACCTTCCTCTGCCTTTTTGTTCCAGGCAGGTCTTCAGTGGGTTGGATGATGTTCCCACATCATCCCAGCCCCACCCCACAATAATGAAGGCAGTCTTCTTTACCCAGTCTACTGACTCAAATGCTAATCTCTCCTGGAGACACTCCCACAGACACACCCAGAAACAACGTTTGACCAGCTATCCATGCACCCTTTAGCTCATTCTAGTTGACACACAAAATGAACCATCCCACCTCCGTAGTTGCATTTTCATTGAACAAGTTGTTCTGTCTTCAGTTGAAAGCCATGCCTAATCTCTGCTCTGGACCCATATCTCCCCTGCCTCTGCGAGCTAGAGTCCCTTTTTCTCTGAAATATTTCTCTCTGTCTCTGTCTCTGTTCCTGTCTCTCTCCCATTAGCTTCAGCTTAAAATAATTACCTGAAGCCTCTGCCACTGGCAAGGGGAGGCTGCTTTCTTGACTCTATCTCTAGTTCTATTCACTTTCCTTCTTGTTGAAGTCACCATTCTTGAGAGTTCTCTCCAGTTACTTTCTCCACTTTTTAAGCCCTCATCCCTTTAACATGATACAATGTCCTGCCTCCTCATCCCTATACACAGCCTTCATCCTCATCCCTATCCCTACCCCACACACATTCTAAAACTTCTCTGCTGAAGGTGGCCACAGACTTCACCATTCCAGGCTCCAAACCTTTGCTGTCTTCAACAACTGCCCATTTTCTCCTGCTCACAAATTCCTAGGCTTTCCAGAATACAGCTCTCTCTTTATTCTCACAACTCCTTCTTGGTCTTTTTCTTTTTTCTTTCTTTTTTTTTGAGGGGGTTCTTCTCTGTTTACACATCAGTGTTAATACTCTCTTCTCTTCTCACTAGTTCCTGTTTCTCATGCTCTCAGATACTCCCGGAGCTTCTCCAGTCACCCAGACAGCCCCTGATTCAGTGATTCCCAGTCCCAGACACTCTGCTGAGCCCTAAACTTACAGATTCAGCTGCCTCCTGAACATACCCACTTAATTGTCCCTCACATAGGTTTAAGACCAAACTCATTCTTTGCCTATTTAAACATGTCCCCCCTAAGGTCTCCATCTTGGGGAATAGCACCACTCTCATGGGAGCATCCAAAAGAGCCACCATACCCTACCGACGACTAGACCCTAAGGATTCTGCCTTCCTTAACTTAGCTCATGTCCATCAACACTGACTCTGCCTTAGTTCAGACCCACATCATTTCTCCCTTGGACACTTGCAGCTGCCTTGTAATTAACCCCCATCTCCAACTGCGCCCTCTCTCCTAAGCAGTCTCCACTCTGCTGCCAAATTCATCTTTCTAATATAAACATTTGATCATCTGGATGACATGATGAAAATCTCCCTTGACAATAAAGTCCAGGCTTTCTGGTCTGGTCACTGCTCACTTTTCCCATCTGACCTCTTGCTGCATCATCCCCTACTCATTTGCCACACCAAATATGTTTATAGATCCAGGAAGACATCATCCTCTCTCATGTCTATGACTTGCCAATGTGATATTTTTCTCTATTACTGTTTTTCTTTCTGGTATATCCTTCTCCTAGCTTACCCCTTTCTTAGTTGGCTATCGTTAAATTAGTTAGATTACACAACTATGAGCAGATTATTGCTGTATTTAGAAGATTTGTTTGTAATTTAATCCAACATTAAATTACAAACCCAGCAAAGCAATGAAAATACCAGAATTTAGGTATCTGGCATTTTCTGATTATTAAAATGATTTGGTGTTAAAATACATTTATCATTTTTATCCCCACATACCTAATGTTTCAAAGCAAGTTTAGCAGCTGATATTATCTTATTTATCTACTCACTTCTTCTCTTTCTCCCCACTAGAAAATATGCTCCACGAGGCCAGGGATCTCAGCTGTGTTGTTGCTGTAGATCCCATAGGCCTACAGCAGTGCCCAGAAGAGGGTAGGAGTCAATCCTTAGGTGCCGAATGGAACAGTGAATAAATGCTCAATCTTCTGATGCCCGCAAAGGAGGACAGTATAGGATCATCTTCTCTTGTGACCCAACATACCCAGGTTTTCTCTATTACAGTAGGTAAAACAGAATATTGTGATGTTCCATAGCCCTGTCTCTTCCTGCTGCCACCCTGCAACCTTATTGTCACCTCCTTGAAAGCAAGGACCGTGTGTCTTATGTCTGTATTTGCAGCTTTAAGCATAGTGCCAGGCATGTAGTAGATGTGCAAAATATGTCTAAAACAATTAACCCTATTGCCCTTTCTACGGGAGCAATCTACACGCATTCTTTGTCTCTTGTGCTGGCCCGCCAACACTTGGAGAAAAGGAATTCTATCTTCCCAACCTCTTTCCTACTGCCTCCTACCACGCTGTTCACATTCTAAACACACAATAAATGTTGGATTAAATTACCATTAGTGTTTCATATGCTCAGATAAAACTAAATGGTGTTCATCAAAAACAACAAGGTGTTCATTTTTCCAATGCTGACCAACAGCATGATGCCATGATACTGAAACAGATGGTTAGTTGCAACTTTTATAATGATATGAAACTCATTCTTTCCAACAACAAATTGCTGTAGAACTTTTGGCATCTAGTCCACACCTAATAGTCTGCATTGTTTCTGTTAGGATTTTGTGCTAAGGTGCTCATTATCTTCAATCAGGACCTCCTAGAAGGATAATTCTCTATAGCCGGAGTGTCCAATCTACCACAACCTGGATAAAATAGCCTATAGAAGGATTCAACTCCCTTTGTTGCCACTGCATGCTCACCAAGCCTATGCATTATTCATTTGTTGGGCTATAGAAAGTAGAAAATGTCCTGGTCTGCCTTCTGGACAGTGTTTACTTAGTCCTGAAAAATTCTGACTCCAAATCTCTTCTTGTAAGATTTCACATCTTTTGGAACATTACCCCTAACCTACTAAAATTATAAGCATGAACGTTTATCTTACAGTGGCTATCACTTACAATTTTTTTTAATATTATAAACACCCTTACACCTAAAATGAGATTTGGGAAGAAAAGAGGGTTTTCATATGATTTTGAGGGAAGATTGCTTCAGCTGTTGGCTAATTTCTTCCAAATCATGTTTAATTTTTTATAGTTTCTAACGTATATAAAGACATGTTCACTTTTACTAATCCAAGGGTTAACATAACATATTGATTATCATGTAGAGGATATAAATTCCAATCACAGTAGAGTTACACTCTACCAGATTAGATTCTAAAGTCAGTCAACATGATTTGGCAAAAATCACATGTAAGAAAATGACACAATCACAATCACCCAAATGAAGGTAGAAATTCTTTCTCTCCCAATCCAAGACCTCCAGATCGCTCTCACATTACCACAGACTGCTGTTTCATCAGTTCCACACCAAATGAAGTTCCTGACTTGCATATAAAGCCACTTAGTATGAATAACATCTATCTGCAAAATAAGAATCATTTTCAGCAGTTTAAGATGATCGTGTAACCAGGGCCCCCAGGACCAGCAACAGATTCGTCTTCTTTTTCAATCTCATTGAAGGTACATGGTCTTTGATGGAATAGCGAGCAGAATTATCACAATGTTCTATTTCTTTCTCTCTCTCCTCCTCCTCCATCTCCTCCTCTTCCTCTCTTTCTCTCTGAGATAATTCATAGAAGTTAAACTCACATATTCTGTGTCTACACTGGAAGTTTTCTTAACTGTTCTCAGTAGCTTATTACAAAACCAACTGTAACCAAGAGCTTATCAGTCTACGCACCCCCTTCCAACAGTTGCCCATTTCTGATCATCATAAGTGTGATTTCTGTTCTGGAGTTCTGAACTCCCTGTACCCTGGTCATATAAGAACAAACTGGGTTTGTCTATTTCTTCCAGTTTTTAATGAACACAAAAGAGATTCCTGGTGGCATTATCTGTGGTTGTATTTTCAGGACACGGTCCATTTTCTCACAGCTAATGGCATCCCTGATGCTATACATCTGAGGAAATATGTTGGGTATTTGGGATATGGGAAATGGTCTGTTCACTTACAGTGGGGGCTTCTTTTAAGAGGTTTTACGTTCTATCTCTGAGGATATACTTTAATTTGCTCCCTAACTGAGCTTCTACACATTTAATTAAAACTTCATCTGGCATCTAGCTGTGTCCAGTTCTCACTGAGAGGTCCACAGCAAAGACAAAAGAAGGGCAAGAATTTTTTTAAAAGAAAAGTAATGTGAATAAGATTTGAAAGTCCCCACAGAGGAAGTTGAGCAGAGGGGACAGGGCCAAAAATACACGATCTCTTTAATTCTCTCTACTGCCTTGAAAGGTGTTATTTTTCCCCCATTTTACAGAGGAAGAAACTGAGATTTAAGATATTTAATAACTTACTCCAAGCCACACAGACAGTAGGTGGTACAACAGGGATTCAGACCCAAATCTGTCTGGCTCGCACACGCTCAGCTTTCATTAAACCACATAATTAGTGCTATTCTTGAATCCCATGGTTTTGCCTTTGTAAAAAGGATACTTATTTTTATAACGCTTTTTTCCTGATCAAGCCACAAAATTTGTAACTACTGATTCCTTTCAAAGATTTCCATACAGTAAGTGAGTTTGCTAGACCACTCCAGCTTCTGAAAAGGACTAGAAATCTTGGATAAAATACAAAACAACAAGAAATTAATTCTTGGACCAGGAGGGAAGGTCAGAAGAGCACACAGTGCAGCCTTCGTGCTCAGGTCTTTTGCCCAAACAGATGCTCTAGAGTTTTTGATTTTACAGCCTCGGTGGATATAGGGGATAGAATATAAGGTCCAGAGTCGGCCCAAGTGCAAGTCCTAACAGGTAATGGTCCAGAGGAAGATGAGGTTCCAAAGGATTACACCCTAACATAGGGAAAAACCAGAAAACAAGATTCTACCCCCTGATTCGGGGTACTGCAGGGAACAGCAACTGTCTCAACCCTTGGCTCTGAGCAGATCACAGGGGAAAAAAGCCCTGAGAATTTGGAGATACCAGTTGGTCCCTGTGAGAACGTCAGCCCTAATTCAAACTACCTGTGAGATCCCAAAAGCCTCAAGCCAAATAATCATTGAGAATCAGGGTTTTCATCCAGTGAGGATACCACCTGACGGAAGAAATATCTGGAAATGTTTGGGGAGTTTTTTGAGTGCTCATTATTCCTGGGAGCACCACAGGCATTTTTCAGGTAGAAGCAGAGACATGAAACCTCTATAATAGAGAAATGTACCACCCAAGACGCTAATAACACACTCCTTGAGAAACACTGATTTCACGTAGATAGATGGGCGGCACCCACAGGGGATTGAAAAAGCACAGCGGTATTTGCCTGGAGAAACCCACTTTATCTCAGATTTCACATTTTTTTACAATTCCCAAGGAAAAATAAAATCGGAGTCAATAATAACAAAATAAATATGAAAATGAGGCACAACCCACAACTGACACATTCCCCCGACCCTCCCACCAGGCTGGTTCCTGAATAGGAAAGGCAAGAGATTCTAGAGCGTCCACCCACCAAACATGCTTGCCATTGCCAGCCTGGGGCTGGTGGCCGACCCTGACCCTCCCCACACCTGCACCAGGCCCTGCTGGGCTGGAGGGCAGCCTCCTGCAGCTGATACTAGAGGATTCTGCCCTAGGCAGCAGCAGCTGTGGGGTCGGGATCAGAGGGAGAGGCTGAGTGGGGCACAAGGGCTCAGGAGAACCTGTTCTGGAGAGGGAGGAACCCAGATGTCCACTGCCTAGGGGCTCCACAGAATAATTCTCTCTCTAGTCTTCTGCCAGGTAAGGAGAGGTGGAATCAGGATCAAAGGAAGGGGACCTGGGGGTAACTGATCTCATAAATCCTTGTAGACAACCTCTGTCTTCAACTCCAGGCAAACCCTATTTTCAGAGGTATACGGTGCTTTCCATTTATAAAAACTGTCATTTCTAGGCTTATATGACTTGGCTTTCCGTTCCCAGCTTGCATTTCGACTTCCTGGACAACGCTAATTCAGTCACCGCCTGCATCTCTTCCAACTGCACCTTCAGAGGCTCCACGTAGAGAGCTTGAAGTTAGCCAATGGGGGAGTACTGACATCACAAGAAGTGGCAAGTGCTACAAATCAGGGTCTTGGGGTTCCCTCCCGGAGAGCGTTGGTTCTTAAACATTTAACAGCACACTACTGATGGCAATCTTAGTTGTAAATTTCTCTGGCCCTCAGTCTGCCCATCTGTAAAGTAGGTGTAGCACTTCTGCTTTTCTCAGAGATGTTGAGATTTACCCAAGATAAAGACAACAAAGATGTTAAACTATTCAAATGTTGAGTAACTTTTGACAATATAAATCAGTTTTTATAATCAATAACATTGATTATTAATGACACATTTCCTATCTTTTCTGAGAACAGGACAGAGACTGGACATACATAATCTTGGCTGGCTCATTCATAACTTGAGGAAATAAAGACGATAAAATAACATTCAGAGCATGGGGGACCACAGGGGAAGGGAGGGAAACCTGAAGGGGGAGAAATTAGAGAGGGAGATGAACCATGAGAGACTCTGGACTCCAGAAAACAAACTGAGGGTTTCAGAGGGGGGTTGGTAACAGGGTGATGGGTATTGAGGAGGGCACATGTTGTCATGAGCCCTGGGTGTTATATGCAACTAATGAATCATTGAATACTGCATCAAAAGCTAATGATATACTATAGAGTGGCTAACTGAACATAATAAAAAAATAAAAAAATAAAGTAATACATTTGCAGCTCAAAAAAAAAAATAAGTGAGTAAATTCTCTACCCATTTTCTTTAGCAAACTGCAAAAACCCTTGAGCAGAATCACAGAGAGAAGAAAACCAAGTTGCTTTTTACTACCCTCCACCCTCTTCCACTTGTAGGAAATTCGAAGAATTTCTTTCTGAAAGATTAAAACACCCATCTAGTCTGAAGGTGAAAAAAACCTCCAGCTGTCTGCATAATACATTATTCTTTATATCTGTATACAAATATATTTTACAAAGTGAATCATGTGCCTTATTTTACTTGATTCTACTAACATCTATTTTTATTTTAGAGCCCAATATGACTCACACCTTGCCTTTTTCCCCCTTTCCTTACATATAAAATAGAGGTTCTCTGATAAAATATGGTCTGAATTTCAATTTCAAGTTCCAAGTAAGGATGCACAATGACTACATTTAGATCCATATCTGGGGCTTTGTGCTCTGTGCTCCGAACACCTGAATTAACATTAACTCTGTGTCCCTCATTGAAAGTAGATGTTGAATCAGGACAGTGTGGATATTTATCATCGTGAAAAAATATGTGTAAGGTAAGCAATTCAGGTAACATTAGGAAACTACTACAAAACACATGCTTTTGTAATTTATGGCGTGCTTTTGAGAACATGAAAGAGGGAACAGACTTTGTCCCCTGGGCAGGCCTTTCAAGGACAAGTCAAGGCACAGACCCAATAAGCAAGTCAGGAACGAGCATCAGGGACAAGTCAAGGCACAGACCCAATAAGCAAGTCAGGAACAGGACAAGGACAAGTCAAGGCACAGACCCAATAAGCAAGTCAGGAACGAGCATCAGGGAAGAAGGTGAGCTTTATGATTCGGGAATTACTGACTTTCTTTCTTTCTTTTTTTTTTTTTTAAAGATTTTATTTATTTATTTGAGACAGAGAGAATGAGAGACAGCATGAGAGGGAGGAGGGTCAGAGGGAGAAGCAGACTCCCCGCCGAGCAGGGAGCCCGATGTGGGACTCGATCCAGGGACTCCAGGATCATGACCTGAGCTGAAGGCAGTCGCTTAACCAACTGAGCCACCCAGGCGCCCGGGAATTACTGACTTTCAATCTTGTTTCTCTCCTAGGGAGAGAATTTTACTTGAAGACTGGATTCAAAAGATTTGTTGAAACATAATTCTGAAGACAAATTTGCACCGAGAAAAGCCAAGAGAAATACGTTTTTCACACATAAGGAACAGCCCCGGAAAATGTGTAGGGAGAAGGGGAATATTGAGATCTGGAGAAAACAAAGTCAAGAATATGCATGGGTGAGGGAAGAATGAAATTTGGCCGAAACAAGGAAAAGCAGGGACTCCAAGGCAGTTAGGACGCATCACTGATACCCCACGTTCATTTGCCAGCAATTCAGTGACAGAGTTCTATGACTCAGCTCTTCACTTCGACACCAGGCGACAAATTGCCAAGGAAGCCCATGCAGAAACTGTCTCAGCCCCACAGGTGGTTTGTCCCACCTCCCTGTCCAGGTGCCAGTGTGCGCTGGCCTTCCAGGACTCCTCCCATGGCTGATCTCTTTAAGATTCATCTCTGATTTAGAATGAAAAGCTTCGCCTAGGTAGAGGAATTTCAGGCATCACTGAGCGGTCAAGAGCCATTTTTCACCCAAGCCCATGGAAACGACTGCATACCACCACTTGTATATTCTACAGATGTTTAACTCTCTTGTATCCCTTGAGGCAGGTCCAAAAAAGGATAACTTGATGACTTACTCCTTTTAGGGTGAAATCAATGAAACAAACACTCAGGGTGATAGAAGAAGCCTATTTCAAAGCTGGATAATGTCATGGGCACCAGCAAACCCGAGGGACTACCAGGGATCTTCCCGGAGAAGAAAAGAAGGAGGGTCCCCTGTCCTTTAGTGATCCTTGGAAGCCTCCATGATTACAATCATGGCAATCATCTCTTCATTTTTTCATTCATGGAACAAATATTTACTGAGCAGCTATCCAGTGTCAAGTCATGTTCATACCACTGGTTTCCTGCAGTGAACAAGGCAGAGAAGGGACCTGCCCTTGTGGACTTTACATTACAGGTGAGGGAGGAAAACAAGCAAACACACAAAAGAGAAAAATGTCAGATGGAGACAAAGTGCCTAGAGAGACCCGATGTGATAGAGCAAGACCGTGGGACTATGTTAAATCGCGCGGCCAGAGGAGGTCTCTCCAAGCAGGTGAGGTTTAAAGCAAGCAGGTGGGCGTGCGCGGCCGTAAGCAGCAGACGCGTGAGGCCCCGGGAGAAAGCGCATCAGAAGGGGAGGAACTCAGCATCGTAGACACGGAAGGAGGCGGCTGTGGCTGGAAAGTGTGTGCGAGCCGGGAGGGCGTGAGGTGGCAGTGGAACTGTAGACAGAGGCCAGATCACAGAAGAAGCAGTTGGGTTTCATCCTGACTGCGATGGGAAACCGTTGTGTTGGTTTAAGAAGGGAAGTGAGGCGATCAGACCTAAGTTTACAAACCCCGCTGGCCACGGCGCCCAGGGCAGATTATAAGGTGTCAAGAGCGAGAGCAGAGAGGCAGAGGAAGGAACTATCCCAGTGAATGAACGCTGACCATGGCTTCGATGGGGTCGGCAGCAACAGTGACAGCAAGCAGCGGTCAGGTTCAAGACACATCTGAGAAGTGCCCTCCATGAGTGCTGCTTGCGAACAGGATAGGACCATGTGGAAGGAAAAAGTACATCACGAATCTTCTGCTGGTGGCTCCCGGCCATCTCTGGCATTCCTTGGCTTGTGACTGCTTCCCCCGACTTCCTGCCTCTGTCTTCTCCCGGCTGCCTTCCCTCCATGTCTCTGTGTCTCCCTCCCCTTATAAGGACACCAGTCATAGGATATGGGCTCACCCTCATCCAGTGTGACCCCACCTTAACTTGATTACCTCTGCGAGAACCCTGTTTCCAAATAAGGTCACATTCACAGCTTCTGGGCGGAGGGGACTTTCAGAGGATACTGTACAACTTAGTACAGCAGCGGAGGGGCCTGCCCGGTTGTCTTCGAGAAGCTGCTCTCTCTCGAGGAACCAGAACCACACAGCACACATGCAGGGAAAGGTGTCATCCCAGGCCCGTGAGGCTCAGAACTGTCTCGTTGTCTTGTGAAGCAGGGCACTGCAGTGTGCTGATAGAGTGGTGTGTGGAGACTCCACCTGAGAGCGTTGGGGGAGTGTGTGCAGCGCGTGCCTGTGTGTGTGTGTGTGTGTGTGTGTATGTGTTTCCAGAGCAGGAGCGGCAGATGGGGAGAGGAGAAATGGAACACACCTACATCAGACTTACATCTCAACTATGGAGGCAACAGGCTGCATCAACATGTGTTATAGCCTGAATTGTGTCCGTCCCCGACCCCAGATTCATACGTTGAAGCCCGAACCCTCAATGTGACTGTACTTGGAGACAGGGGCTTTAAGGAAGTGATTAAGGTTAAATGAGGTCATAAGATTGGGACCCTGATCCAACAGGATTGGTGTCCATACAAGAAAAAGACACCAGATCCCTCTCCCTCTCTCTCTCCCCATGTATGCACAGAAAGAGAGGCCATGTGAGGACACAGTAAGAAGGTGGCTGTTTACAAACCAGGAAGAAAGACCTCACCAGAAACCATCCCTGACAGCACCTTGATCTTGGATTTTCAGCCTCCAGCAGTGTGAAAAAATAAATGTCTGTTGTTTAAGCCACCCAGACTCCGGCAATTTTTTATGGCGGCCTGAGCAAACTGATACAGCATGTCTTCATTTCAGCCATAATATATAGGAGCCAAATGCCCCCACAGACATACAGGAGAGGGGAGGGAAGGTTCAAGGTATGGTTCTATCTTCTAGAAACACATCTCTTAAATCTTCATGACAGAGCTTCTGACTGGCTTACAAAGGATTTTTTATTAAACAAATGCTTATTGTGTGTTTATTATGTACAATTCACTAGTAGTATTGCTAAATACAACTTGCCTTTCAAGATTCAGTGGAGATTAGTGGACTTTGGTCTGATCCCAAAGAGAAAGTAGCTTTGATGAGTCGCTGTGTGCTTCCCCATTTCTATGCACTGAATGGAAATAACGTCCACCTTCTGGGATGATGATTTTGAAGAGATGAAAAACCAACCTGTGCTGTGAAAGTAAAATGATATTAACCATTTCTGGGAAAATATGATTTGTTTTTTTTTTTTTTTTAACTTGTAACAACGTTCTACGCACTATAGACATTGTTCCTCATGCTATCTCCAGCAACTGAGAACTAAAGTTGTTTCATCCTCTCCCCTGTGTTTTCTAGTTTTTCTGCTATCCCAAGCCCTCTTCCATAGGATTGCTACATGGGGAATTATTTTGACCCTTGGTAACAAGTGTAGAGGCTTCATGCAATTGGATTTCACAGTCCGTACTCACTTTAAGCTCTTCCTGGATGGTCTCCCTGAAAAAACACACAGATAGGAACCAAGGGGTCACATGGAAGGTCTCTCTGGTTTAACCTCTTTACTGACAACCTGGAAGAATGTGAAAATACCACACTAATGAAACCTGATTCTAAATGGGGAGTTGCTACAATGGCAGAGGACTACTTTGAGGAGAAAACCACAGAGTCACTGAAATTCACATTGGCAAGTCACCATCTAATATATTGGAGAACTAAGAAAGAATTCAAAACAGGGACTGTTGATGGATGAGTGAAGTCAGTCAAATATTAATGTCCTAAAAGGCCTGAGGGTAATGGCGAAGTTAATCGTGCACGGTTGCAGAACTGAAGCGAGCTAAAAATGATCCCTGCTGCTCTGTACAGAGAGGAAGGAAAATGTAAGGGACTGGAGACATGAAATCTAGAATTCGCAACTGTATCACTTGTGTTATTCCTTTGGAAACTCCCTCAGTCATAGGCAAGTTAAAGGCATATTTCAAGGGAAGAGTGGAAGGAGAGGATGGACATTGGGAAAAACGAGTTGAACAGAGGATGACAGCAGATAAACAGCAACTGGCTGCATTCACAATTATTCAGGGTTACAGATAGCGGTGTGGCTCAGCAGGTAAGGACTTTGAAATCAGACTGGTTTTGAGTCTCTTATTTGGCCACTTCTTAGTTGACCTTGGGCAAATGGTGGAACTCTCCAAGTCTCAGTTTCTGTGTCTCAAAAAAGGAAGTAATAGGAATATTTGATTCTCAGGGTTGTTTGAGGAGGGAATGAGGGAGTGCTTGGCAGAAATTAGTACAACTCAAGCCATAAAAAAGATTCAAATCTTCGCCATTTGCAACAACATGGATGGACCTAGAGGGTACTCTGCTAAGTGAAATACGTCAGACAGAGAAAGACAAATACCATACAATTTCACTTATATGTGGAATCTAAAAACAAAACAAAACAAGCCAGAAACAGACTCAGATACATTGAACAAACTGATGATTTGCCGGAGAGAAGGAGGGACCCTGTGAGGAGATGGACAAAACAGGTGAGCGTAACAAAGTATAAACGTTCAGTTATAAAATAAGTGAGACACAGGGTCACAATGTATAGCATAGGAATATAGTCAGTAATATTATAACAACTTCGTATGGTGACAGGTGGTAACTAGACTTGTTGTGGTGACCATTTCATAGTACATAGATGTTGAATCACTATATGTGCACCTGCAACTAATACAATATTACATGCAATTACTCTTCAATTAAAAAAACAGAAATTATGGGCGCCTGGGTGGCTCAGTCAGTTAAGCGTCTGCCTTCGGCTCAGGTCATGATCCCGGGGTCCTGGGATCGAGCCCTGCATTGGGCTCCCTGCTCAGCGGGAAGCCTGCTTCTCCCTCTCCCACTCCCCCCTGCTTGTGTTCCCGCTCTCGCTGTCTCTCTGTCAAATAAATAAATCAAATCTTTAAAAATAAATAAATAAATAAATAACAGAAATTAGTACAATCTCTGATATATAATTTCTCAGTGCTAATGACAACAAACAATAATGATAATCCACATGTCATTAGGTTTTTTATATTAATCTACGTACATTTTTGTCAAAAGTTTTTACCTTCTGTTAGTGATGATTTTTGCATGTGAATTTTCCAGACATGACATTCAACTTAGAGTTTCCAACAATTCAACAGCCCCTATGTTGGCAGAGTATTCATTTTAAGTAGTTTACTGTCCCCCATCACTTTCTCTACCACAGAATTCTACCATCTGTCCTCCCATCCCTTCTTAATCAGAATAACCCTAATAGACAGTCCTGGATCTAGTGATTTTTTCAAAACATGAGAATACGGAATGAGAACCAGATGGTAAATTTGAGCATATCTAGGACAATCACTTTTTTTAGCTACAAAAACAAACAAAACTAAATAGTGGTTTCTCTTTTTTATTCATTGGTTTCCCTGGCCAGATATATAATTGAACTCTATTAGATGACATAAAATTTCCATCCACTCATCAAGTAGCACGTACCTCAAACTATAGGGTATCAAAGAAAGTGTATTTTGCTTGAGCCATTTGAGAATCTCACTCCGGTAGTTGTTTTCTGTTGCCTGTATTGATCAAGTATTTTCTGTGATTTTAAGTTGAAGGGCAAATGGGAGATATTATTTTTAAAAAGATAAATATTTGAAGAAAATTTAATGGGAATCAAGGGGAGAAGGGATGGACAGAGTGTGCTGATACACAATTATGTAAATGACCAGGTTAAAGAGTTTCCTCTGTGAAGTGTGCGTGCTGATTTACAGCCTTTCCAGAGGCACTCAGTGATGAAGTGTGTTCCCATAAAGGTCCTTTTCTGAGGTTAGAACCTGGTTTGCCTCCTTGTAATCTAGAGCCTACTGTATTAATTAACAAGACCAAACACATTCCTTTTTCAATTGAAAACTTGTGCTCCAATGGCTTGATCAATCTGATAACACGAAAAAAAAAAAGAGAGAAAGAGAAAAAGAAAAGAAAGAGGAAAAAAAACATTCTGGTTTCAACTACTTCTGAGAAAATAAGTGAATGACATAATACTTCTATACATAGTGCAGACATGTCAATTTCTTTTCAGAAATTGGACATTTTTGAAGAGTCCATAAAAACTATCAAGTAGATTCTGGCAGAGACATTACATCAGGATAATAGATCAATCGTCTCAAACCTTTCTGTGTCATCTTGGATTTTAATTCCATTGGAACAATTTCCTATACTTTTCAGCTATTTCCACTGAGGCACCAAACTATTTTTTATAAGTAATTATTAAGAAGTTTAGAGTTTTGGGGGTTTTTTTGAATTTCATTAACTCAACAAATGTCTCCCTTTTTCCCTTACTATGTGTCTCCGTATAACACCACAGACAATGATGTTTTCACACTTAGAGTGCTTTTTATCAGACATTCATTTTTGCTTGAAGGAAGGGTCTTCCTCAAGAAAGGGGAAAAATAGCACACTCCTTTTCTGAAAATATAAACATCAAAAAAGACCATGTTCTACTTGGGAATTCAAACACATTAAGAACACTTTATTATTTAGGGAAGTGTTTTCCCAACATAAAAGTTGCTAATATATTCCAGATGTGTATTTATTAGCCATCCAGCTCTTGGCCTACAACTGAAAAAATGTTTGAGATGTTTTTCTAGCTTATTGAAATAGAAATGACTGAATGCCCATAGGCTTTCCACTCATATGCTATTTGTAACAATCATATAAGCAATCACACAAGGCATACTGAATTATCTTCAGCTTGGGACATGTGGTTGTTGGGTTCTTTAAAGATTTTATTTATTTATTTATTTGAGAGAGAGTGCACGCATGCATGTGTGCTCGTGGGGGGAGGGGTAGAAGGTAGAGGGAGGAGAGGGGAAGAATCCCAAGTAGACTCCTCAGTGATTGGGAGCCCGATGCAGGGCTTGATCCCATGGCCCTGAGATCATGACCTGAGCCAAAACCAAGAGTAGGACCCCTAACTGAGCCACCCCGTAGGTTTTATAAGGTATCCCACCTGCTCTCTAGGTGTGGCAAACAACATATTTTGGTTAGTTTTATGTTGATCTGGCCTCAGTTTGGGGTAAATATGTTTTCTTTGACAACTTGTCTGCATTGACTAGCAGTTTCTTTGGGCTTAGAAAAGTAATCAGAAAGAATAAAAATTCATTTTTCACTTACACATGGTGCTTTTCTGAAGTCTGTGTCCATCTTTTTTACCAAGTGCTTTGAGTAAATAAAAGTAATTCTTGATTTTTCATACACAAATTTTATTAGAAAAATATTTTGTTCTTAAAGGGTCATTTGGATATATTCTTTGGTGGAAAAAAAAAGACAAAAAAATAGCTGTTTACTTGGAAGAAAATAATAGACCTCCTGTAAGACCCAAGTTTTGCTTCTGTCTCCATCGATGACTCAAATGACTTCCTGCCTTCATCAGCATCAAGGTATAACGTCTTCCCCCTTCATCTGCCATCGGATGATCTTGTTGGGGACAGTTTGGAACATTTGCGGACTTTGGCTTGTACCAATATGAGTTATTATGTCCCATATGAATTAAATCATATATTTCCTCCAAATATCTGGAGCAAATTCCATTTTGTTGTAGGTAAAAGCAAGCTGCCCTACATTAGGTTTGATAGCACAGGATTAAATGTCTGCTACCTTAGGGGTGTTTTTGGCTTTTTAGATTAAAATGCCTGATAAAGACACTTGTATATTTTCATTTACCATTTATTGCCTGTGAGTTGGAAGGCTATTCTCCCAAAATGTTTTTGGTTATAGGAGGGAAAATTTGGAGACAGTGTCTCTGTTACTTCCTAGACAAAATGAGTCCTTTATTTATATCATTAAGCCACTTCTGTCTCTAAATTGTTCTGCTAGTAATTGATACATTGTCCTTTAAAAGTTTTTACACTGTGAGTGCTGTGTTGCTTTAAAAACAGTTAAGAAGTATACTTATGCATTTGGAATTCTGTTCCTTTAGGAGGGAAATTAAAGAGAGAAGGAGGAAGGAAAAAAAGCTAGTCCTCAAAGTGTTTAAAGCTCAAGGGTTGAGGAAAAGAAAAGCATGAAATGCAGAAGAAGAAAACAATGAAAGAAAAATGTTTGATAAGTGTTGACATTCAGAGTGCAGAGTTAATTGCACATCTGAGAAAGCCAAAATCACAGGGAACTAGTGCCTCTTTCACAGCAAGGATTAGGGGTTTTCAGGGTCCCAGAACTATCTGCAAGAGAACGCAGACACTTTTAAAATTATGTTTGTTTATATTCAAGTATAATTAACACACAGTGTTAATTTAGTTTCAGGTGTACAATAGAAAGATTCAGTAATTCTCTACACTTCTCAGTGCCCCAAGATAAGTGTCCTCTTAATCCCCTTCACCTCTTTCACCCATCCCCCCACCTCTCCCCTCCCTTTTGGCAACCACCAGTTTGTTCTCTATATGAAGGGTCTGGGTTTTTTGGTCTCTTTGTTTCTTTGTTCATTTGTTTCTTAAATTCACATATGAGTGAATCATATGGCATTTGTCTTTCTCTGACTTATTTCACTTAGCATTATCCCCTCTAGGTCCACCCATGTTGTTGCAAATGGCAAGATTTCATTCTTTGTTATGGCTGAGTAACATTCCATTCCTCTATTGATGGACATTTGGGTTGATTCCATTTCTTGACTATTGTAAATAATGCTGCAGTAAACATAGGAGTACATGTATCTTTTCAATGTAGTGTTTCTGTCTTCTTTGGGTAAATACCTAGGAGTACAATTACTGGATCCTATGGCATTTCTATTTTTAAATTTTTTGAGGACCCTCCATACTGTTTCCCACAGTGGCTGCACTGATTTGCATTCCCACCAACAGTGCACAAGGGTTCCTTTTTCTCCACATCCTCAACAACACTGTTATTTCTTGGGTTTTTTATTTTAGCCATCTGACAGGTATATAGTGATAGTTCATTGTGGTTTTAATTTGCATTCACCTGATGATTAGTGATGTACAGCATCTTCCCACATGTTTGTTGGTCATCTGTATGTTTTCTTTGGAAAAAATGTCTATTCAGGTCCACTGACCATTTTTTAACTCAATTATTTGGGTTTTTCGGTGGTGAGTTGTATAAGTTCTTTATATATTTTGGATCTTAGTAATCACTATCAGATATATCATTTGCAAATACCTTCTCCCATTCAGTAGGTTCCCTTTTTGTTTTGCTGATGGTTTCCTTCACTGTGCAGCGCTTTTTATTTTGGTGTAGTTCCAAGAGTGTAATTTTGCTTTTGTTAAAAAAAATATTTCTACAGCTGATGTCAAAGAAATTATGAGAATGTAGGTGCTTTTAACAACACAGGTTCCAGGGCCCCACACCATTGATGATCTATCAGAAGAGCTAAGGAGAGACCCAAGGATTTTCATGTTAACCACTTCCCAGGTGATTTGTATGCATCATGGAGCCTGAGAATTGCTTATATATTCAGTCCAAAGCACTGAAAAATACCACTGGCCTAACCTCTAACTATCTAGTTGGCCTTTAATTTGTCATAAAACAAAACCATATATATCTCAGCCAGTTACCACCGTGCTCTGAAGAATGACGTCCTCCCTTCCCCCAGTGGCATCCCCATCAACACCTCTCTTTTCTGGTCTCCACACCTCCAGCAGCCTCCTTCTCTGGGCCTTGCCTCCCCACTTCAGCCCTTCCCTCCCTCCCACCCCATTCCCCAAAAAGTGGCCAGAGGTTTTTGAAAAATGAAAATAAGGCCCTATTTTTTTCCTGCCTAAAACTCTCCAATGGCTTTCTGTAACACTCACTAAAATTCAGACACTTCTCTTGGGCTGCAAAGCAACACAGGATGGAACCTCTGCCCACCTCTCCTCTCAACCTCACTTTACACCATTCTCCCCTTGCTTTCTGCTGGTCCTTGTGTGCCTGCCACAGATGCTTTCTTTCAGATCCTCTAGCATGGTAAACCTGCTTCTCCCTTAGGGCTTTTGAACTCTGAACTGAATGGGCTAAACTTGGGAGGGTATAATCAGAAAAGAGCTTTATTCTTTTCCAACCAGTGCTCTGGGAAATACTCAGCTGACTTGCAATGAGAAGTAACTAGGTCATAGTGATCTAATGTGCGGTATGATGAATACAGACAATAATGCACTATGCAGTAATCGTGTCAAGTGATAAATATCACAACAGCAATCATATTACAACATATAAGTGTATCAAAGTAGCATGCTGTACACCTTTAAACTTACACAATGTTATGTCAAATGTATTCAATTAAAAAAATGCTCTCCCCCTCCCACTCAAGCTATGTCAGACAGTACTCTTCGCCTTCTGCTCACTTTCTAAATTAAAAAAATGTCACCTCACACCCAGTGTAATGCTTGTCACTTCTCCCTTGCTCAGGTCTAGCCCTGTGCTCAGAACTGGCAGGAGGAGGCAGCTCAGATGTCCTCATTTCCTCCTCCTCTTCATGCCATCTCCTCCTACCTACCACCTGGCTCCCCTGGCTGGGGACAAAGTGCAGAGAGATTAGCAAAAGAGATGTGGTGGCTGGTTTACATACCTGTGTTGTCTTCACTTGATTTGTCTCTTGCTTTCAAATGCCCTCTGTCATAGCTGACACCAAGATGTTAGCTCTTCTGTGTACAGTACACCATACATTCTTTTGAGCCATCTCCACCACCACCCGGACCACCATACTGTGCTGTCCCCTGATGTGAGCAATGCATTCTCTGACTGGTTATTCAGACCTCCATAGTTCCTCCATCCACGACACACCCTTGGGACCCTCTCTCTCAGCACACAGCCTTTGGGTGAAGCCCTCAGGCAGTCTCAAGCTATGCTGCCTCCACAGAGGCCCACATGGTCCTTGGGTACTTTCTCACACTGGTGCCCCACCAACCCCTGAGCTGTGGTGTTATTCCCTGCTGTTCTCTCCCTTCACCTTACCATTTCCAACTTCCCCAGCCAGCTTCCCATCTTCAGACTTCTGCAATCAAGGTTTGGGCAACAGACTCTTTGCAACCTAAATCCCAGATCCTCCAAGAACTACCCTTCACATTTCTCTGATAGCAGCAGGAGGCAGATCTGAGTTTCTGTAAGCCAGTCCTGAGAGAGGGCATAGGATTCCAGTTTCCTGTTCTTGCAAACACCCCCTCACCCACCCAAAGTGTTCAATTACTGCTTCCTACACATGACTTAGAGGAGGAATCTTAGAACAACTGTGTTATAATATACCTTACTTAAAGTGGTCATAAGACTCAAACATTTCTTTCTTACTTTGAAATGTTAGTCAACTCTTACCCTCAAAGTAGTGTCTGTCTACTTCATCAAGAAATACCAATTATTTGAGCATTAGTTGTCTCTTTTAAATTATATTTCTATTTAATGACATCTTTCTGCAAAGAAGTAAGGACATTTGCAAGCTCAATGATTTATACTTCTTATTATGTATACCTGTTAATACCTTAAATAACAAACTTTGAATGTGAATATGTAATTATATGATATGTTAAGTGTTGTTCTAAATATCACTTTTTGTTAAAATCCTCCCAAACCATATAAGTGTGTTCTGGCCTTATAAATTGACCAGTGTGCCCAGGCTTTTCACAAATGCCATCCCATAAGGCACAGAACAGAGAAATGCTTGGAAATACACCCATCCAGTGGTTGCCTCTCAATGCCCATAACTGAGCTGACTATTCCATGCTGAAAACTATGGTCTCGAGATCACTGTTCATCTAATTGATGGCTACTGTCTTCATCACACCGCTGTTAGCTCATCAAGAAGATAGTTAATAAACTTGGTAATATACATTGCATTAACTTTTTTGCCCTAAAGTTAATAATGAGATTATTTTTAAATGTGCTTTTGATGTGCAAAGCTTCCCTAATAAATATGATTAACTAAAATAAGTTGAGAGGAAGACCATCAATTCAATGAAGATTGCTTAACATTAGGCCATAGGTTTAAATTTGAGTAAAAGGAAATTTAGTGTCTGTACTTCATGGCTCTTAAAGAGCATTTGGCTGTGACTCAGACACTGAGCTTTACCTTTGTTGAGCTAAGCCAGGAAAACACTGAGTTATGCATCAACAGGATGGTCTTCAGTGGAGCATTATTCAGGGATTTATTTTTGCATACAATATGTTCTTTTTTCCTTTTCTTCATATCAAAATGAGCATTATGATTCTTTGCAAGAATAATAATAGAACATATTCTAAGACTAAATCAGTGAAAGGAATAAACAATGTTGAAATAATAGACTCCTAAGATCAAAGTTTTATTAAAGAAACTTTGTCCCAAAAGTTACGTGAATTTCATATTAAATATTAAACCTTTCTAAAATCTATTTACTCAATTTTTCAAAAACAGCACAATGTAAAATGCACTTGTTGTTACTACTACAACTACCTTCACTGCAACCATCTCTAAAATTCATCCTTCTGAGTGCTAACATTTTAGTCCTTATTGATTTAATCAATATTAGACAAACTCCAACAATAAAAATTAGCTATATGACATTTAGAACAAGAAGGATTATACCAATCAGTAGGAACACATTTGGTGATAAAATTCTCCTTATTTTAGTTTCGGTAAGTTTTATTAAAACAAAATAGTCCTGGATTTAAACTTGCTATCATTTGTCCAGGTCTAAAATAATGTTTAAAAAAATATTTTTATATAGTTAAACTAGTCACTTCCTCCTGTGTCCATCAAATGACTATAATGACCATAATGATGATATCAGTTTGGGGATGATGGCAAACACCTTTGAAGAGAGGAAATTAATTTATATTTGAATGGGATCCATTTTTTTTTCAAGTACAAAATCAGCACTCTCTGCCCTCTTAGCACAAAATGTACTTGCTGGGACAGGAAAATTTCATTCAGGCTTCCTGGACTCAGCCTCCCCTCTGATTTAATCTTGGCTGAAGGGGAGAATCAGAGTAGATGTCATAAAGGAGGAGCCTCTAGTCTCCTCTTGTTTTAGAAGAGAGAGGACAACTTCTACAGTAGCTTCCTCCACCAGACATAATCTCCATTCACTAATTGCTTTAACAGGTTCCATTTCTTCATTAGATGACAGACTCTAGGCATCTGGAGTATTTGTCAGAGAGGAATTTCTACTTTCAAGAACAGCTACCTGAAGTATTTTTGAGCCAAAGTACTCTTTCTCTAGATTTCACGAGAACACGAATGGCACCATAAAGCTTTTGTTTTCAAAACTCTCATGACTAAGTCAATAAATATTGTCTTGCTCTTCAAGAACAGCTACACAAACTCTTCTTGAGCCAAAGTACGTTTTCTTTAGATTTCTACAAATGAGGGAATGGAAGTATAAACGTTTTGTTTTCAAAACCCTCACGTTTAAGTCAATAGATATTTAAAGTCTATAAGCTACTGAACTAAGGAGAAGATAGACATAAGAGGAGTTGAGGGGGCCCAACTGAAACAGGAAAACAAACAAAAAGCCACATTTCCATCTTCCAGTTGCTGATATCTGGTGGGGGAGAAAGACATGCTCTAACAGTCTGGTATAAACTGAGCTGTGATAAGTCTTACAAGGGAAGCTCAATCTCATTGGGGCTGATGGGAATGCGTGTATCTGGGAAAGCTTTCTGGAGTGCTGGCAATTCGGTTGAAGCTTCAAGGTCTATAACAATGTGGAAGAGAATTACGGACCCAGGAAAGAACTTGCACAAAGTCCCAGCAACTTGAGATCTCCAATTCCATTCTAGGAAGTAGGCTACAGTGGATGCTGTGGGATGAAGTGGAAGATATAACTGCAAAGAGAATGGAAGGTCTTTCTCATTTTTTTGTGACTCTTTTTGTCATTACTATTCAGAAGGACATAAACATATAGTCCATTCCCAGAATGTGTCATACTACAGTAACACTACCCAGAATCCAGAAGTTGATGCCCAAAGGTTCATGCATCCCCGTCAGCCCCTCATCCTGTAATGAGTCCTTCGCAGGGGGTCCCAAGTCAGTCTCCTCTCTATAGCTTCCAATATTCTTTCTCTTCACCGTGGTTTTCTAGAGGTGGGGCCTGCAAACTTTTTCTAAAAAGGGCCAGATGGTAAATATTTTAGGTTTCGCAGGCTAAACAGTCTTTGTCACAACTACTCAATGCTGCTATTGTAGCATGAAACCAGCCATGGACAATACAGAAACGATTGGTGTGGCTGTATTTCAATAAAACTTTATTTAGAAAGCAGATGGCAGACCAAATTTGGACCATCCGTTGTACTTTATGGACCCCTGTTACAAGTCCCAACTCCTCTGCCTTCTCCAAAGAATCTTAGTTATTCCTACTCTCTGTCTCCAGTCCGGATTATTAGTTATTTGAAAGCAGCAGATTTCCCACCTTGAGGAATCTGGGGCAAGATCTAATTTTGGAGGCAAGGATGAAAAGAAATTGGTCTTTCTTATCTAACCCTCAAGATGAAGGTTTGTCAAGAAGACAAACTTTTTTAGCATAACCAGAGAGTGTTACTGTGGTTGCTATCTCTCTCTTTTTTCTAGTTTTACCAAAGATAGCTTTCTGCAAATTTAGCTCCTTTGGGTCAGGGCTTGAGAATGTAACTAGCTGTATACTATTACCAGGAAGGAGGTCAGCCAGACGTGGAAGGATGAAAGAGGAAGAAAAATACCATTTTACTGTATTTGTAATCTCCAAACCTAGTTACTGAGTGCCTATCATTTATCAATCCACTGATTTTCCTCTAATTTAAATTATTATAACATAGGAACAAAAAAACCGAAGCATTTTAACTTTATATAGAATGGAGAATATTGAAGGTTTTTGAGCACAGGAAAGATGTGTTCGGAATTTCTTAAGGAAATATAATTATGATAATAACGTATAATAAAGACTGGAAGCAGAAGAACCAGTGTGCTTTAGTTAAAAAGTCTCAGTGCCTGCCAGAAGTTTGAGGGGATGGAGGGATGAATAGGCAGAGCACAAGTAGTGAAACTATTCTATACGGTATTAGAGTGGGAAATATATCTCATACATTTCTCAAAACCCACAAAATGTACACCACCATGGATAAACCCTAATGTAAACTATGGACTTTGGGTGATCATGATATGCCAATGTAGGTTTTTTTTTTTAAAGATTTTATTTATTTATTTGAGAGAGAGAATGAAAGACAGAGAGCACTAGAGGGAAGAGGGTCAGAGGGAGAAGCAGACACCCCGCCGAACAGGGAGCCTGATGTGGGACTCGATCCCGGGACTCCAGGATCATGACCTGAGCTGAAGGCAGTCGCTTAACCAACTGAGCCACCCAGGTGCCCTATGCCAATGTAGGTTTATCAACTGAAACAAATATACCACTCTGGTGTAGCATGTTGATAGTGAGGGAGGCTGTGCCAGTGTAAGGGCAGGGGGTATGTGGGAAATCTCTGCACCCTCTGCTCAATTTTGCTGTGAACCTAAATTTGCTCTAAAAATTAAATTAGAATTTTTTAAAGTCTCTGACAAGGAATAACCCCAGCCTTAACTTGTCAGACAGCATACATAAATGTCATTGAAGGTCTGGCAAGGTACCATTAGAAGGGCCACAAAGACAAAATGTCCAAAAGGAGAGTATGGTTGGAAGAGATACAAGAAGTTTGCTTTAAGATTACAGTCTAGACCCAGTGCAGCTCTGTGGTCAAGCAGTATGCAGATTGTATTTTCCAAGATGGCTGCAATAAGACTCCCCATCCAACATGTCTCTTCCTGTGTGATGCTCACACTCCTCCCATAGAGCGTGGAGGTTTTGTTTCTCTCCTTGAATCTTGGCAGGGACTGTGATGCTATGTAATGCTATGGAATTTCCAAGGCTAGGACATGAAAGGCCATGCAGATTTCACCTGGTCCTCTTGGCACACTCATTCTGGAACTTAGCCACTGTGCTGTGAGAAACGTAGCAAGACCAGAGAGAAGCCAAGTGTAACTTTCTGGCTAATGTTCCAGTTGAGGTCCCAGCCAATAGCCAGCAGTAACCTCCTGACATAGGGAGTAGGTGAGCCACAAGATGACTCTAGCCCCAACACCATCTGCTACAATAGCATGAGATGCCCCCAGGCAAAAACTGCCTAACTGAGCCCAGTCAATACCCAGAATAATGAGAGAAAACAATAAAGGGATTTTTGTTGTTTTGATGTGACTCCTTTTATGGCATTAAGTAAGTACCATGGGTATAAAAAGAGAAGAAGCCCAGGTGGGTGGTTGTTGCTATTTAATAAACCAGTAGAAAATGATAGCTAATAATATCATACCTAGTTCTTATGTTCACTTTTTATATTCTGATCAAATGGACCATGATCTCTTTTAAGGATCACCATATTGCCCAGCTTTCTTAAGTGTACTACGAGGATTGACAGGATCCTGCTTTCTCCACAGCAAATGGCCTACAGAAGCGAGAAGATGGGATAATACACATTATCCTCAAATTATTATCCATATATTTAATTTAAAAATAAAAAATAGGGGCGCTTGGCTGGCTCAGCTAGTGGAACCTGTGACTCTTGATCTCAGGGTTGTAAGTTCAAGCCCCAGGTTGCGTGTAGAAATTACTTAAAAATAAAATCTTTAAAAAAATAAAAATAAATAAAAATTAAAAATACTGCTCATCCCTCCATAGGTACTAGGCTGACAGAATCAAGGTATCAAATCCTAGAGATTCATTTTTAAGAGTAACCTCACAAAAATTACCTTTATTTTTAACATATTAATTCATCTTTTACTTTTTTTTACTGATGCAGTCACATATCTCCTGGGATCACTTCCAATCTTGATAAGGCCCTGTGGCATGTACTTAAACCTAATATAGCAGCAATTCCAGTGACCTATCATTCACTTGGATGCAACGAAATGCATGACTTAACAGGGTCACATTCTTGGGCTAATGCTACTCCCCAGTCTGACAATTGGCAGCTGCATGAGCTTGTCCAAAGATACAGAATGTGGCCACTCCTGCTTCCAGTCAACACCGGTCCCCTTCATTCTCTGCAAACAAAATTCTCTCCCACTTTAGGGCAAAGAATAATATCACCTCTCTGACTTCTGCTGCCCATTCCTTCCTCTCACACAGTTTAAGAAGAATGTGTCTTTTCTATTCAAAGCCTCTTCCTAAGGCCACCCCTTTCCACCTTCTCAGAGATAGTCCCCATAAGTAATTCCCTCTTTCTGATATCTTCAGCTTCTCCCTCTCTCCTGACTCTTGACCCTCTGTCTATAAAATTAAAAACCTTTACCATTCTAGAGAATAAGTCCTCCTTGTGCTCACATACCTTTAGATGCCTCCCTATCCTCCTTTTCAACCAACCTTCTTGAAAATGTTGTTAGTATTTGTTTTCCCTTGCTCAATCCTATTCATTCCTTGTTCTGATGACATCTGGATATTGACCATATCATTTGAATTGTTAGGTTCATCAATGACCCTCTGAAATTATTTCCAGTCTTACTGAACTTGATCTTTGTGTCTTTAGAGATTTTCCACCATTCCATCCTTTGTAAATAATCTATCTTCCCTGATTTCCATATCACTCTCTGCTAATTGGACTTCTCTTTCTTCCTACCCTTCTTCCTTCTTTCCCTCAACAACATACAGGGTCTTCTATCAGTCAGCTCAACCGTCATACAGACTATCATAAATTGGGTGACCTATACCAGAAATGTATTTTATCACTGTTCTCAGAGGCTAGGAGTCCCAGATCAAGACACCAGCTGATTCCGTTCCTGGTGAGGGTTCTCCTGGCTTGCAAATGGCCACTTTCTTGTTATGTCCTCACATGGAAGAGAACTCTCTTCCTCTTCTTCTAAGGCCATCAGTCCTATTAGATGAAGGCCCCATACTTACGACCTCACTTAACCTTAATTACTTCCTAAATATCCTATCTCCAAAAAGAGTCACATCGGAAGTTAGGGCTTCAACACAGGAACGGGGGAGGAGGGGACATATATTACATATATACATACATTACATATATATACATATACGTAATATGTATAATATATATACATATACATAATATCTATAATTTGTTGGCTTTTGTTTTCATGCTTGTTATTTCAGGGCCTAAGATGGATGCTATAGTTATAATGAACTCATCCTCAGATATCTTCCTTGAGAGGCTGAAAACAAGCAAATCTATGTGCTGGGTCTTTTTTTTTTTTTTTTTTTTTTTTGAGCAAGAAAAACAATAGCAGCCCTCAGCCTTCCCCTTATTTCTTCCTGGCCAGCACTGCCTCACATATCACTGGCAAAGGTGAATTTCCATGATTGGCTCAGCTTAATCACTACCCATTTTCCTGAGACAATGGAGGGGTGTTTTCTACAACACACAGGGGCTTAGTGGCATGCAGGCAGGAGGACACAGATTCCTTCCATCTTCCTCACTACACGCTCTTGGTCTTCCTCAAAATGTCCTCTTACTTCAATTAGCCCCTGAAGTGTTCTTCCCCAGGACTTCTTTCTTGTACAGCTATGCTCTATACACCTCTTTTCCCAGTTAACCTCATTTACATTCACTGTTTGCATTAGGCCTTAAACATAAACCCCCAAATCCTTTCCACTAGTCTAGATCTCCTTTTTGGCTAAGGTCACACATATCCAAAGGTCTTCCTGGCGTGTCTACCAGGATTTGCGACAGACATCTCAAAGTCAGCATGTCAAAAAGAGAAATCATTGTTTCTGCCCTTATTTGCCATTCATTTTCCCGCTCTTTTTTTTTTTTTAAAGATTTATTTATTTATTTTGAGAGAGCGAGGATGAGAGAGAGAGAGAGTACATGAGTGGGGGAGGGTCAGAGGGAGAAGCAGGCTCCCCGCTGAGCAGGGAGCCCGATGCGGGACTCCGGGATCATGACCTGAGCCGAAGGCAGTCGCTTAACCAACTGAGCCACCCAGGCGCCCCACATTTTCCAGCTCTTTAGTATTTTCCCTATTGTTTGGTGGTAGCACCCCAGAACCATTCACCCAAACAAACAAACCACTATCATCTCGGGTGCCTCCTTCTTCCTTCTATGTCTAGTTACCAATTCCTGTTGTCTCCTTTCTACATATCTCACAAATTTCCACCCTTCTTTCATCCCCACTGCCACTGCCTCGCCCCTGTGGCTTCATTTCCTACCTCTTCCCTTCTGTATTATTACATTTATCAATCCAGGACCCACTAACATTAATGTGTACCTTTGTTCATATATCCTCCATCACTACAAAACTTAAAGGTACAAGAGGACAAGGACCTTCTCTTCCACATTTTTGTACCTATTGCAATTACAGCAACCTGGTGCATAAGTTCAATTCAGCTGCCCCAACTCATGCATACAGAAATAATAATGCAGTCTTCTTACACCAGGCTTTCTTTCTCATCTCAGCATAAGATATTTGAGAGAAGAACCTCTATTGTTCACCTCCTTTCTACCTTCTCAAAATACCAAGTACAGCGCTTTACGCCAGTGATGACAGAAGCATTCAAAAACATTAATAGATTAAATAACTCCTGAAAGCAAAGGATATTTTCTATTGTTGTGGATGGACATGGCATTAATTTATTTTTCCATTTTGCATACAGTCTCTTTTCTGTCTGCATTGCACCTGGACTCCCCAGAGTTGGTCACCATCGGAGTGTTTGAATTTCCAAAATGAAGTCTTGGCTCAGTTCAGGTCCATGGTGTCTTCTGATTCTCATGTCTTATGATTCTGTGATTATAAGATTACTGAGAGAAGCAAGTTCATTTTGACATAAATAAGCCCATTAATTGGGTAAGGGAAAGTACGATCCCTGATGATGTGCTCAACTAATTGGCTCAAAAAAATGTAAATAGCTTATTTTTAGCAAAATGATTTTTAGCAATAAATTGCAATCTGTGAAGGTTTCGATGGCATAAGTTTCTCTTTGGAAAACACTATTTAAGAACAGCAATGTATTCCTTTGAATTTGGGTCACAGTTTGAACGCATAACATCTATGATTCTATTGGAACTACTGAGATAAATCATAGCTACTTCCTTTCTTCAATGAAATTTTATCAGCGTAATGACTATTTTTAATTATTTAAGCTAAATAATGAAAACTAAGATATGATTGAAATACTAAAAGACAATTGATCATACCACATTTAAACATATTTTGACTAAGTTGAGTGAAATTTGCTTTGTTTCTAAAAACAACTTAAATGATTTTTAATTATGCCAACTGGAGTAGCCACTCTGGAAAACAGTATGGAGGCTCCTCAAAAAGATAAAAATAGAACTACCCTACAATCCAACAATTGCACTACTAGGTATTTACCCAAGGAATACAAAAATACCAATTCAAAAACATATATGCACCCTGATGTTTAAAGCAGCATTATCTACAATAGCCAAATCATGGAAACAGCCCAATGTCCATTGACTGATGAATAGATAAATAAGATGTGATGTATACAGACACACACACACACACACACACTGAAAAATTACTCGGCCATAAAAAAGAATGATATGGCTGGAGCTAGAGAGTAGTATGCTAAGCAAAATAAGCCAGTCAGAAAAAGATAAATACCACATGATTTCACTCATATGTGGAATTTAAGAAACAAAACAAATGAGCAAGGAAAAAAAAAAGAGAGAGAGGCAAACCAAGAAACAAACTTAACTAATAGAGAACAAACTGATGGCTACCAGAGGGGAGGTGGGCAGGGACATGGGTGAAATAGGTGATAGGGATTAAGGAAGGCACTTGTCATGATGAGAACTAGATGTTGTATGGAAGTGTTGAATCACTATATTGTACACCTGAAGCTAATATTACACTGTATGTTAACTAACTATAATTTAAATAAAAACTAAAAAAAGAAAAAAGATTTTTAATTACTTTGTTACAAATAAAAAATAAGTTATCCCTCTAAGGAAGTTCTTATTTTCATCTCATTATTGACATTCTTCTTACTTTGAAAATTTCACACTTGAAATTATCATCTTGACTCATAAATTTGCTTTATATTTCTCAAGGTATGAGGAGCGATGTCCTTTCTGATCTATTTAACTACATCTAAACCACATGTTAATCTCATGAGGTCGATAAACCAGACATAATTTCACAGATGAGGAAACTGTCACCTTTATCCAATATCACATGATTATGAAGTGACAGAACCAGAACAAGACTCAATATTTCTGATATTTTAGTCTAGTGCTCTTTGAAACCTGGCAACCATTCTAAACTCAAAAAATAAATCTCTCCTTGCTTTTTGTAGAATGGCACTAGAACTGTACTTGGGATATCCAAAGTTTAAAATTTCTTGTAGGATTTTGATTACTTTTTTCTTTTTGCCATTTCAGTTTTGAAACAGCAACTCATGGGAAGTTATCCAAGGTTTATACAGTGAAAATTTTACTTCTCAGGACTTAGGAAAGTCTAGCCAATATTTTCAAAATAGAAAAAAAAAAAAAACCTGTTCTTCATGTAATATTCATAAGACAAATGAATTTTTAAAACTTGCAAAGATGGCTGAGTTATAACTTCACAAGCTATATTTCAAAACATGTTGGAGGTCTTCAGCTTGTGGCCATCACAAAATAACTTGTGAACAGACTAATCTTCTCACCAGAGACAACTATAATGCTGGACAAAATATAGAAAATGATTATTTTGAGATGTTAGACATAGACAACATAGATCTACGATCCCTGAGAAAAAGAAACATAAAATGAACATCACAGTTATACCAGCTTTCTGCCTGGAGGCACTCTACAAATGGTAGAGCAGCGGGGAGGAGCCAAAGAGAGTGTAGCAGTCTCACCGGGCTGAGTAAACAGGTATCATAGCTCTGGGCTACCGAGGTGGCTTGAAAGAGTGGTGCAGGAACGGAGACAAGAGAGCCATGCAGAAAAGAAACTCCAGAATTCTGCATATGGTTCCCCTTGGTCTTTGGTCCAATACAAAACTGTGTATGCATGAGGCAAGAATCTAGAAGATGGGGCAAAAAACAAGTACTGAAGAAAGAAAAATTACTAAGGAAATTGGAGCTGAGCAACTACTAGAACTCACCCAGGCTGGGAGTGATTTGAGTCCTAACCAGTTGGAGTGGAGACACCTCATAAAATAACCCTGACATTCAACAGAGTCCCAGGGAAAGTCATGCTAATCTAGTTCCACAGTAAAAGCTACTCTAAAATTTTCCTCACAAATCTTAACAATAATCCTTGAAAGTGTCAGGCTTAATTAACTATCTGCTAGAACAAAACTCAATATTCTATTAAGAAAGAAGATAAAAGCCAGCTATTCAGCAACATAGCATCCATAGAATCTAGCATATAATAAAAAATTACTAGACATTGTGAAGAAGCAGCAAAACATGATGCAGAACCAAAAGAAGTCAGCCAATACAAAGTAAAATAGTTCATTTTTAGAAACATGGGATGAATCTCAATTTTTGAATGCTTAGTAAGTATACATTTTTAGGAAAGGACTATTTTCTAAAATATATGAAGTGATAAAGAGTAAATCTTAAAAGAAGTCAGGAAAAAAATTATAAGAGTGACTGCTAACCTTATTAGAAACAAGGCAAGCCAGATGGCATTACACTGGCATATTTAAAGTACTAAAAGGAAAAAACAAACTCTAAAATCTTATGAAAATAGCTTTCAAAAATGAAGGAAAAATAAAGAAATTTTTAGACAAGCAAATGCCAAAAGAATCTGCAACCAACAGATAAGAACTACAAGATATATTAAGGGAAGTTCTTCATACTAAAAGAAAATGAATGATACTAGACAGAAATTCAGTCTACACAAAGGAACGGAGAATTCTAGAAAAAAGTAAATATGTAAATAAATATAAATGATTATTTTCCTTTAAAAAAAGTTTACTTATTTTTAGTAATCTCTATACCCAACATGGGGCTCGAGCTCATGACCTCAAGATCAAGAGTTGCATTCCCTTCTGACTGAGCCAGTTCAGCACCCCTGGTTTTTTTCTTATTGCTTAATTCCAGAAAGATGGAAATGTACTATTATAAGTATATATATACTTATATACACATAATATGTTTTATATATAATATATATTTATTTATTTATATTTCTGTAGACTGTGATATGTCAAGGATGCATGGTAAACTGAAGGGTAACTAGGTTAAAAAAATAAATAAAAGAGGCAAAGCTAAAAGACCCGTAGAAGACATAAAATAGAATCCTAAATAAAACTTGCTCCAAAAGAAAGCAGCAAAAGAGGAACAAAGAACAAAGATCTAATGGGACCAAAAAAAAAAAAGAGCAAATACAAGATGAGATATTTAAACACAATCATATTTATTACAATTACGTTAAATGGGACTGACTCTAGTTAAAGGAAAAGATCATTGGACTGGATTTTTTTAAAAAACAATATGGCTTCTTATAAGAGAGAAAAGAATGAAAAAAGATATTCCACTCAAATATTCATCATAAGAATGCTGAGCTGCTATGCTAATATTAGACAAATTAACTTCAGGACAAAAAAATATTATCAGAGATAAAGAGGGATACTTTGTAATGGAAACATGATCGCTTTATCAAGATGCCATTAAAATCATAAATGTGTATACCCCTAAACACAGAAATTCAATATACACCATGGAAAACCTGATGGAACAGAAGGGAGAAATAGGAAATTCCATATTTAAAGTTTTAGATTTCAATAGTCCTTTGTCAGGAGTAGACAGAATAAGTATATAAAACACTCTGTGTGGCTGTAGTAGATTTAAACTGCATTATCAGCTAGCTTGATGGGCACAATACACATTTTTTCCCCAAGTGATCATGGAGCATCTACCAATATAGGCCATATGTTGTGTCATAAAACAAGCTACAATAAATCTAAAGAACTGAAACCATACAGGGTATATTCTCTGATAGCAAAGTAACTAGGAAATGATTTAAAAATAGATATCAGAAAAATCTCAAAGATCTGAAAATTAAGGAACCTACGTCCGAAGACCTGGGTCAAGGAGGAAGTAGAAAATATTCTTAAATCAATGATAATGAAAATACCACATTTTCAAATTTATGGGATGTAGTGTTTGGGGACAATTATATATTCCTACTTGCTTATTTCAAAAAGAGTAAAGGATTAAAATCAACAGTGATTGCTTTCACTCCAAGAATCTAGGAAAAAACCTTATTTAGACTGATCAAAGTAAGAACAAAGAAAACACAAATTACCAATAACAAGATGGAAGAGAGGATATCTGTAATGATCTATAGACATTAAAGGAATAATAAAGTATATGAACCACTTTATATCAATAACTCTAACAATTTAGATCAAAGGGCAAAATTCTTAAAAGCCACGAATTACTAAAACTGACATAAGAGGTGATAGAAAATCTGAATAGCCTTACAATAATTAAAGATACATATTTTTATTCAAAAACCTTCCCAAAGAAAACTCCAGGCCCAGATGGCTTCATTCATGGATTCTATCAAACAATTAAAGAAGAAATAATATCAATTTTGCAAAATGTATTAGAGCTCAAAATAGGGTTTTTCTCTTTACTCTTTTTTTTTTTTAAAGATTTTATTTATTTATTTGAGAGAGAGAATGAGATAGAGAGAGCATGAGAGGGCAGAGGGTCAGAGGGAGAAGCAGACTCCCCGCCAAGCAGGGAGCCCAATGTGGGACTCGATCCAGGGACTCCAGGATCATGACCTGAGCCGATGGCAGTCGCTCAACCAACTGAGCCACCCAGGCGCCCTTTACTCTGATTTCTAACAGTAGCACTAGTTTTAGAGATTGGCCCAAAGTCTAAATGGTATAACTCTCATAAAAAAATCTTAAAAATTGGGTTGAGGAAATAGAACTAAATCAGAACAAGAAATCTAATTCAAAAGCACCAATGGTTGTGATTCTTTCCTGAGCTGGGCAGTGCTAAAGGCATCAGGCTGGAGATTTCAGATAGGGTTTACTGTGCTCCGTCACAATTATTCTATGCAGAGTTGAAGCTACTTAACCCTAGTTTCTGCTTCACTTTTCTCTTCTCTTTCATATGAGTTAACTAAGCTTGCTGCTTCTACTTCCTCTTCTCTCATTCCCAGCAAAGATGCATCTAACTCAGCCTGGATGTTGGGGGGGAAGCCAAGGAAGCTTCTGTGAAAAGGTGATGCCTGTGTTGAGCCCTGTAGGATGTACATGTGTTATATGCAGAAGCAGCAGGCAAAGAAGCCTAGAAAGGCAGCATGGCCAAAGGCACAAAAATGAGAAAGCTGACATGTTAAAAAGAACTCTAAGAGGTTCTTTCATATTGGACCAAAGAGCAGTAAGAGTAGTAAGTCAGAGGTCATATCCTGAATATGATATGCTCTTGAGGATTTTATCTTCAAAAGTAGGAAGTTTTTGAAGGATTGCAAACATGACCAATTCTGCACTGTAGGAAGAATACTCTAATAGTGCATTGGAAGCGGGGGTAGACCTGTTCCTCACATATTGCCAATAGTTCTGTGCAAGATGATGAGGGCCTAATGCAAACTAGAGACAGTGGAAAGACAGAGAAGGTGATATTTGATACAGGAGCAGAATCCATGGGACTTAATGACTAATCAGATGTCAGGGGTGAGGAAGAGGATGGAGTCTAGCTGAATCCAAGGCCTCTAGATGGCTGTGTAGAGAGTGGATCCTTCACTAAGACAGGGGTCCTGGTAGGAGACTGGGTGGCTACTATGCTTGCACTTATGAACTGATGAGTTTTGAGATTAAATGTGGAGGTCTCGAAGGCATATGTATATATCTTGCACTCAGGAAAGAAGACTGGAGACTGGTGTTTGGGGTTGATGGGCACATGAATTCAATGTGCAACCACGGCATACATGAAATGAGAAAAAAAATATATGTGGCTGTTGAAGCCACATGAATAGATGAGATCTCAAGGATACAGAAAAGAACATTACATAAAAAGGGTCAAAGTGGGATTTTCGTTTTATATTTATGAAGATATAAGCTCTATGTCAACAAACCCCTTCCTTATTCCAGATCCAACAGATTCCAGAAGGTAGGTGTACATTCCTACCTTCTGACAGTAATTTCAAGGACGAAATCTTTTAGTAACAAAGGAAACTGTTTGAACAACGTTAAAAAATCTGGCAGTCAGTGATTATCTCTAGATTATAAAACATTAGGGAAAAACATTCAATGTATGTGTACTAATGACGGCAGCACTCTACACTTGGCAAAGATCAATTCTCCTTCAGTCCTTGACTTTTACAACAGACTCCCTCTCCTCTACAAATGCCACTCCCAACACCTCATCCTTCCCCTCTTCTGTTGTCATAGTGATACTGCACAAAGTTCTCTAAAGCTATAATGCAAGTTTATGTCCACTCTTCAACATGACACATCAATAATCTGATGGTAAAGACAGAAGGGATTTACTATGAAGCTATTGACACTTGCCTTGTGTTCATTTGGTTGGACGGTTTTCTGATATTTGCAAAGGTATGATATCTTATATTCTTTTTCTCAAAAGGGTCCCCCAAATTCTATGAGCTGCAGCACATGTGTACTACCCCTGGATAAGGACTAAAAGTCAAATGTTACAGAGCTTAGATTAATCAAATCAATCAAATATTTTTAAATTCATTAAATAAAATTAATAAATAAATGTAGGAAGTGGTCCTCACACTCAGGTCTTCTGACATCAAGGCCAGTGGCCTTTCCACTATGGCAGGAGCTCTCCATTGTGGCTGCCCTTTTGAATGGCCATCCAGGTTGAGAATCGCAGCCTTACACTACCTCTGTTAACATTTCCTATAGTTAAATACAGAGTTAACAATTCCAAAACTACATTCTCCAAAGGCAAAATAGTAGAACAAAGAAATGGAGTCTCTGCATTTGTTTTTAAATAATCAGTTCACTGATGATTCAAATGTGCCAAAGTATTACAACCACGTATTCATACAAAGAAAGTTATTTTTTCTTATCTGGCGAAATTTTAATATAACAGACTATATTTGTTCTGCAATCAGTTATTGATAATTTTTCTGACTTGGAATACATAATTAAATATCTAGCAACTCTCTGTCTGTTGTAATCTACATAAGTTTGAATCAAATTATTTCCTATTCAGGTTTTATTCAATTGCCCTTTGAGCCTTCATCAAGGACCACCAGCCCCACTGGTGTGTTGTCTCTTGCCCAACATTCAAGGTATGAAGAAGTATTTCCCTCAAAAGGTGAGCTTTTATGAACTGCCATTCCCCAGCTCAAGCCTTAACATTCCTCATGGAAACTACCTTTTCAACCAATCTTTTCAACAATTAAATTCCATCTCTAACAAGGGGCAGAGAAGTGACAACAATTATACGTAAGAGAAATTATTTGAGTACAGCATTTTCAAATCACACTGGGACTCCTTGAGCCATTTGCTTTTATTTTGTTACCCTCTTTATCCATTTAAAGTGGCATTTCTTACCTTCCATGTACAATTTTTTTCTCCTTTTAGACAACTCAAAGGAACCTGTGATGTAGTAAACAGAGTAACTGAATGAAAGACATGGATTTGGCAATCAAGAAAAGGGCAAAAGACATGAACAGACATTTTTCCAAAGAAGACATCCAAATGGCCAACAGACACATGAAAAAGTGCTCAACATCACTCGGCATCAGGGAAATCCAAATCAAAACCTCAATGAGATACCACCTCACACCAGTCAGAATGGCTAAAATTAACAAGTCAGGAAACAACAGATGTTGGCGGGGATGCAGAGAAGGGGAACTCTCCTACACTGTTGGTGGGAATGCAAGCTGGTGCAGCCACTCTGGAAAACAGTATGGAGGTTCCTCAAAGAGTTGAAAATAGAGCTACTGTTTGACCCAGCAATTGCACTACTGGGTATTTACCCCAAAGATACAAATGTAGTGATCCGAAGGGGTACATGTACCCCAATGTTTATAGCAGCAATGTCCACAATAGCCAAATTATGGAAAGAGCCAAGATGTCCATCAACAGATGAATGGATAAAGAAGATGTGGTATATATATACAATGGAATATTATGCAGCCATCAAAAAATGAAATCTTGCCACTTGCAACGACGTGGATGGAACTAGAGGGTATTACGCTAAGTGGAATACGTCAGTCAGAGAAAGACATGCATCATATGACCTCACTGATGTGAGGAATTCTTAATCTCAGGAAACAAACTGAGGGCTGCTGGAGTGGTGGGGGGTGGGAGGGATGGAGTGGCTGGGTGATAGACATTGGGGAGGGTATGTGCCATGGTGAGCGCTGTGAATTGTGTAAGACTGATGAATCAGACCTGTATCTCTGAAACAAATAATACATTATATGTTAAAAAGAAGAAGAAGAAGAAGAAGATAGTAGGAAGGGAAAAATGAAGGGGGGAAATCGGAGGGGGAGATGAACCATGAGAGACTATGGACTTTGAGAAACAAACTGAGAGTTCTAGAGGGGAGGGGGGTGGGGGGATGGGTTGGCCTGGTGATGGGTATTAAAGAGGGCACGTATTAAATGGAGCACTGGGTGTTATACGCAAACAATGAATCATGGAACACTACATCAAAAACTAATGATGTAATGTATGGTGATTAAGATAACATAATAAAATTAAATTTAAAAAAAAAAGGGAGCAACCAAAGTGTGAATAAACAAAATGTGCTGTAAAAAAGAAAGAAAGAAAGAAAGAAAGAAAGAAAGAAAGAAAGAAAGAAAGAAAGAAAGACAGACAGACTTGGATTTGGGTCCCAGCGGAAGAGCTGTGCAAAACTGGCCAAGGTGCTTAACCTCCCTGAAGGTCAGTTTTTTTTTCTGTAAAATTAGAAAATAAACATGCATCCTGGGTCACGTGGGTGGCTCAGTCGGTTGAGTGGCTGGCTCTTGGTTTTGGCTCAGGTCATAATCTTGAGGTCCTGGGATGGAGCCCCACATTGGGCTCTGTGCTCAGCATGGAATCTGCTTGAGACTCTCTCTCTCCCTCTCCTTTTGCCCCCCCATTCTCTCTCTTGCACGCACACTCTCTCTCTCTAAAATAAACAAATAAATCTTAAAAAAAATGCATTCTAATTCATGCAATTGTTAAATGACCAAATGTAATATTTCTACCATGTTTTATTTGACAGGGAGGTATCTGCTACCGGGAGTCTTTGACTGCAAAATCTTTGACTGAATACCTTCACTTAGGAAACTATGTCCTGACGTATACTTCAAACAATCTATTGAACTAAGCATTTCACTTGAGTACTGTAAACCACAAGAGGCCTGATGTCTTTCTTCACTAATTTGAAAGGATTATATACATTT
The DNA here is from genome assembly GCF_011800145.1 of Mirounga leonina. Classification (NCBI taxonomy): domain Eukaryota; kingdom Metazoa; phylum Chordata; class Mammalia; order Carnivora; family Phocidae; genus Mirounga; species Mirounga leonina. The sequence goes on from NW_023270865.1 coordinate 12,718,892, forward strand.
AAAATTTCCTTTCATTTAGAAAATGTCTCCTGAAAAGATATGTATTAGAATAATTTGAGAATATGATATTCCTGAAGGGTTTAAAATCTGATTGAGTGATTTCAAGAACCACTGTTGATTATTGGAGATGAGTATCTATAAAATTATTTCCTTGTATAATATTATTTCTCAAAGTTACTTGAGTCAGTATCTCCAAATGTGTGATAATACAAATCATAGCAAGGGCGAAATGCACATTTAAATACTAGACTGATAATCATTTAGAGTCACTGAGTGGGGCAAGAAACACAGATATTGTCTCGTAAACTAAATCTCTCATTTGACAGATAATGAACCCAAGATGAAGAGATTTTGTCAAGAAGATGTTTTGTTGTAGAACTGGGACTAGAACTTAAATCCCTTAACTCAAAATGTAGGGCTACTTTAACCATGGAGCCATTTCCCCAAATTTTCAAGCTAAAAATAAGCAAATATTTAAGATTTCAGGGGGCAGGGAGAGAGTATGTTCAAAATATAAGGGGGCAAAGTATTTAGATTTTTATCAAAATTTTACCATAGATTTCCATTTTATAGTTTGATATATGAGAGGTGTCCATTTAGTATAATACCTGAGTTCTTGGTTCCAAGCATAGATTTTCTATTAGTCTATTAGAGCCTAGTTAAAACAGATTTAATTTAGATGCTTACTCATATTTGCAGTACTGAACTTAAGTTGGGATTTAATTATAGAAAGCATTATACTAAATTAATCTCATTGGAGTTCATTTCATTATTCTTATGCAGCAAATTTCAAAAAATTAATTTAAAGGAAAAAAAAACAATAGAACAATCTCATATAAACTCTTTCCCAGTGGATCGATCCACTTTAAAATCCACTGAAAGCCCTGATGAGGCAAACATTTTCCCTTATTCAAGCCAGGCAGTTAGGTGCACATTTTCAAAGTAATGATTACCAAGATGTTAGCATCATTAAATATTGTCAATTCTGCAAAATTACATGTAGGGTGTTCTGGACATTTTTAATCTGGACAAAATGTAAAGCAGGGGAAATCACCTAGAAAATTTAGCAGAGATAATTGTGTCGTTGCCACTGGAGTGGGGGAAGAGGCTATGGCCTTACACTGCAGCTGTTCCCAAATTCTTATGTGGCAGTTGCAAAGAGGAATGCTTTCCTCATAAATATTGAACTCCAAGGTTATGGCCCTTTCTTTGAGAAGCAGACTTCATCCCAGTTGTTCACTCTTAAGAGAGGACTGCAGTAGGTGGATGAAACTTGAATATCAAAATAGAAATTGCTTTTTCTGATAAAGAAAATAGTTTCCAAACATCATGATGGTAAGAGGGCATGGTTATGCTTAAGTCTCAGCTCTATCACTAACTAAAGTTGGAGAATCTCCCTACCCTCCCAGGGACTCGATCTCCTCCTGTATAAAATGATGATCCCTATGACCCATCCTATGCCAACTTTGAATCCTCCCAAATGTTCAACTTCATGGGTCAAAGCAGGCTGCTGTTTCTTCACCAAAGGCTAACATGACACCAGAAGTCAATATTTTATTTTGTTAAATTCAGTGCAACAACCCTGTCTTCTCTGTGAATGAACAAATGAATGAATGAATGAAGTATGAATAATAACATTTATGTAGGAGACCAGGGAATGAGAAGGCTGGATATGCATTCGTTGTTAGAATGGCTAATAACCGGGGCGTCTGGGTGGCTCAGTCATTAAGCGTCTGCCTTCGGCTCAGGTCACGATCCCAGGGTCCTGGGATCGAGCCCCGCATCGGGCTCCCTGCTCCGCGGGTAGCCTGCTTCTCCCTCTCCCACTCCCCCTGCTTCTGTTCCCTCTCTCGCTGTGTCTCTCCCTGTCAAATAAAAAAAAAAAAATCTTAAAAGAATGGCTAATAACCTAGATCACCACATGGTGCATCAGATTCAATAGAGTAAATGAAAATCATACCATTTGAGATAAATTACTTTTGTGGGATACATTATTTTGCTTCTCTTTTTATTTTATTTACACAGAAAGAGCTAGCTATACTTTCACACAAAACCCACTCAGAAAACAAAATTGATGAATTCTGAGCAGTGTGACAGGAGGGATTTAACTTTCTGCAGTAGAATACATCTGGTGAGTTTCCATCCTTTTTTTTTTTTTAAAGATTTTATTTGTCAGAGAGAGAGAGAAAGAGCACAAGCAGGAGGAGTGGCAGGCGGAGGGAGAAGCAGGCTCCCTGCTGAGCAGGGAGCCCGATGAGTGACTTCATCCCAGGACCCTGGGATCATGACCTGAGCCGAAGGCAGCTGCTTAACCAACTGAGCCACCCAGGCGTCCCTTTTTTTTTTGTTTTAGAGAGAGAGAGAGCATGTGTGCATGAGCACATGCGCGAGAGTGGGGGAGGGGCGGGGGGAGAGAGAGAGAATCTCAAGCAGATTCCTGGCTGAGTGCAGAGTCCCACACAGGGCTCTATCCCAGCACCCTGAGATCATGACCTGAGCTGAAATCAAGAGTCAGACGCTTATCCAGCTGAGCCACCCAAGTGCCTCTCCATCCATTTTTAGAGATGAATCATCCATTGCAGTCGCTATGGTGTTAAGTCTGGAAAGAACATGGGACCAGGAGATGGGAAGGTTGGATTTATCCCACCTCCCGAAGGAAGGGGTCACATCTTTCTTGTTTTACTTTACATTCCTAGAACTTAGCTCAGTGCCTGGCGTATAGTGAACACTCAAAAATGAGGCAGCTTCTATGGTTGGCTCTGCTGCCCCCTGGATAAGTGTTTCCTGGTCCAGCGCACTTTCAGAAGCAAAAGCTGAGGCAGAGCTATGTGCTGGGGCTTCCTTAGGAGGTACAGCCCCAAGGCCTTCAGAATGAGAGAGAAAAACAGAAAGCAAATTGAAGGTAGTACATATGTTCCTGAACCAACAACAGCTGCTAAGAAAGACATAGCTGGTTCCCAGCACAGGATGCCATCCAGATGGGCCATGTAGAGGCCCTGATCCTCAGGACCATCTATCAGGGGCAAAGAGTTTGTTTTCCTCATCTCTCAATTTGCCCCCTGGGTCACTGACTCCCACACACACCTGGTGATGTCACCTGGCCCTGCTAGGCAGGTTCCAGAGCAGCCCGCTGCATTGCCTGTGGCATGGTGCTCACCTGAGCCCAGAGGTGCTGGGAGGAGGTACAACTAATGGCTACGCTGGGTTGAGCTTCGGTACAGGAGCAACTCTTCCTTTGGAGGCATCATGAAGGCCATGCCAAAGACCAGCACCCCCAGAGCACCCACCCCTCTGGGCTTAGAAGGTCAGTTGGTCTCTCCACTGAACAAAGTTGCAGGGGGGCAGGAGAAGCTAACTGAATCTGGGGAGGTGATAAACTGGGTCAAGAACAATGTGGCATTTTAGAAAAGTATTTGACCCAAGGCTCAGCTTCAACTCTAAAATGGTGATCATATATTTGCCCTCACATGTCATAAGGATGTCATGAGGATAAAACAATGGAGAAGAAACTTCCATCTTCTCGTCCCCCCTCCTCCCTCTCTTGAATCTACACACAAACCTATGCAGGAAAAATACACCCACCCACCATCTCCCTGTCTATCACCAGGAGCTGCTAAAAAAAGGTCACATTGCTAACCTCAAGTAGGCCCTCATTATTGACACTTAGCCTTGGTGCTTTTCCCCATTAAGCTTACTCTCCCTTTGCACCTTTCCTCACCTTCCCTTCCACTCTCTGCTCTCAGAACCCATCCCCGGCCAGGACACAAGCAGGTTTTGTAAGCAATGAAGGTCATACAGTATTGGGAGGTCTTTTTAAGAAAAAAATTACAAACATAAAATTTAGTATGAAAGTGAATATTCATTTCAAACGAGCAAAGAAAATACACCAAATACTACAGACTGGAGGATGCAGGCCCTTCCTCTTTTGAGATCTCTTCTACTTTGAGCTCTCTTTTGAGATACCAGAAATGCCAACTGATTGCAACTTGGCTTATCTTCCTAACCTGCAATACCCAACAGCAGTGTTTCTCAGAAACCTCAAAGAACCTGTGAACATCTGGGGAACTTGGTCAAATGTAGATCCTGATTCAGTGGGGTCTGGAGGGACTCTGAGAGTCTACATATTTGACAATCCCCAAGGACATGGTCAAATGATACTAATATGGTCCAGCCACAAACTTGACATTTCAAGTAGCAAGGCTCCTAACTCCCAGCATTTGCTAGGGCAGGTACAAGTGAAGGTTCTGGAAGCTTAAACCTCATTAACTTCATTGCCTTAGGTGTGACACCCTCCCCCCAATGCCAAACAAAGGGGCAGTTCAAAATGTCATTATAGGTGTTGAGAAAGTGAATCACTACAGGAACTGGGTGAAAGAAAGAGCCTTTCCCAATTCTTGCTTTCAACACAACTGACAATAAAACTAATCCCTTTATCAAGCAATAGGTTATTTATAATGATGTTTGATATACACAATCTGATTTTTACCATATAAAACTCAGAAGGCATTTAAAGAATTTAGTGGTATTGCTAGAACAAAGTCCTTCCATTCTTATCTTATTTCCGTGAAAAGGTTTCTCAGGGATTATATTAATGAAAGTAAAAAATGGGAAAAGTATTGATGCAGAACTCGGTCTCATTCTCACAAAAATACTGAGCCACAGATACTTCAACTACTTGGAAAAAAACCCCCACCATCTATCTCATTAACAGATACATTTCCAATAACTTTTATATGTTTAACATTTATTGGGTTTTATAATGCATTATGTTGTTTTGACCAATTGTATGCAAATGTTAATTGTAAAAAGAAATCAATCCAGAAGAAAAATATTTAAGACTTCAAAGTTTATGGTCACAAGACTTTTTAAAATTTAATTTCAATGTCTATATTTTATTGCAAAGACTGCTCGAAAAAAAAAAGGTTGCCAAACATAAAGATATATTATGATAAAATTCTGCTGAAGAAATCAAATGAAAATAAGATTATATGGGGGAAAGAGCAGCATAAAATTTCCAATTGTTCCTGAATATTTTAAGTGAATTGCTGAATATCAAATTGTGATTGCATGCTGATTCCACTAAATATATTTTAAAGGATCATACAATGGTTTTTATCTTAATATTTCAAAAATCACAATATGCCTGTGACATTGTGGTTTATAATAAGAAATCTATATTTGGTATTCATCACCATTTCTGGTACACAGCTCCTAAAACTCTTGGGATTTCCTAAGTGAGAGAGTGATAGAGGTGCCTTTTATGTTAATGAGGTAGCTTTTGGACCCCACCTAAGGATGGATACTGATTGCTGGGAGAATCATTTGAAGAGAGGGCTGGAAATTTCAATCCCACCCACCCACCCCTTACCTCCAGGGAGGGGAGAGAAATTAGAGATTGAGTTCAATCACCAATGGCCAATGACTTCATCAATCATGCCCATATAATGAGGCCTCCATAAGAACCCAGAGGGACAGGGTTTTAGGGAGAAGGACAGAGATTTAGGGAGAATGTCACGCTCCGAGAGGGCACAGAAGCTCCAAGCCCTTTTCCACGTACCTTCTTGCCCTGTGCATCTCGTCCATCTGGCTGTTCCTGACTTATATCCTTATAGAATAAACTAGTGATCTAGTAAGTAAAATGTTTCTCTGATTCCTGTGAGCTGCTTTGGCATACTAATGGAACCAAAGGAGGGGGTTGTGGGAACCTCTGATTTCTAGCCAGTTGGTCAGAAGCACAGGTGATACCTGGGCTTGTGACTGGCATCTGAAGTAGAGGTGGGGACAAGAAGGGGTTCTTGTAGGACTGAGACCCTAACCTGTGGAATTCGATGCTATATCCAGGTAAATGGTGTCAGAATTGAGTTGAATTGTAGGACACCCTGCTGGTGTCTGGGAATTGCTTGTTAGAGTGGGGAAACTCATCGCCTCCACATGTGGAAATTGGGTACAGGACCCAAAAGGATGCATAGAGATAGATAGATAGATACAGAAATTACTTAAAACTTATGATGTGAAAGGTTGTCAACATACAACTGTGACAGAGGTACACAATTCCTGAAACTCAGAGTTTCTGTAAGCACGCGAGATGTGGGGATCACAGCTCTTGGTAAGCTGCCTCCACCTCACGTCTCCTTCGGTTTACTCTATCCCCCACACAGTCTGGCTCTGCCTTATCCTCAGCAAAGCCACCATTGCCCAAGTCACCAGTGCTCAGCACTTTATGAATCCAAGGGACATCAGCCATACTGGATTAAGGGCCCCCCAGTTATCTCTTATCCTGACCTCTCTGCTGAGCCCCAGACCCAACACCCACCTGTCTACTTACAATGACCCCTAATTATCTCACAGACATCGATAACCTGGTGCTTTCCAAGTTAACTTCCCCATCCCCACTCATCTGCTCCCCTCTAGTTCTCTGTGTCTCAGTAAATGTCACCCAAATACCCCCAGTTGCTCATGCCAGTAATCTGATCATTATCCTGGATATCTTCCTCCTTAAAATATATCTCAAATCCGGGGCACCTGGGTGGCTCAGTCGTTAAGCTCTGCCTTCAGCTCAGGTCATGATCCCAGGGTCCTGGGATCGAGTCCACATCAGGCTCCCAGCTCACCAGGAAGCTTGCTTCTCCCTCTTCCCACTCGCCCTGCTTGTGTTCCTTCTCTCACTGTGTCTCTCTCTGTCAAATAAATAAATATTTTTAAAGATTTTATTTATTTATTTGACAGATATATATATATATATACACACACACACACACACACACACACATATATATATATATATATATATATATATATATATCTCAATATATACCTCAAATCCACAGACCATTCTTGGTTTCCCTTGCCAATTCCTTAATCCAAGCCACCATCATCACTCTGCTGAAAACACTGCACTTTGGGTAAAATCCAAAGTCTACTCAAAGCCTTCAAGATCCCACATGTCATAATTAATTATTTAGACAAATGCACCTGTATGAGACTTCACTGTTAACTATATTTGATTAAAGTGCAGACAATATGAAGTTAAAATTTACTTGTAGATTTCAGTCCAGTAAAATAACTCCAATTATTATGCTTATAGGGTCCCATAAGACACTAACCAATTTTGTACCTATTAGAAAATTTATTTCTGAACTCTGACTTTCTGATTATATAAATCTGTTACCATGAATTATTTTTTCAGTCCTGTGATCCTGCCAGTTCCTTCATTAATTAACAAGAATAAAATTTTTGACATGTGCTTTTTTTCTGTATTTGAACGAGAATAATATTTTTAACTGTCCAAAACTCAGACTTTGTTTGGAGATGGTCAAACATGTCCAAGCAGACTCTGTGCTAGAACAAATTAAACCGTGTTGTCCAAGAAGTGTTTCTCATGGGCTTATCTTTTCTAGGTCCCCAGAGGGATTCTCCAGCACACTGTAACTTTTACTTTTGCTCTGTTTCTTTTTTTTTTTTTTTTTTTTGAGAGAGAGAGAGTGAGAGAGAGCATGAGAGGAGAGAGGGTCAGAGGGAGAAGCAGGCTCTCCACTGAACAGGGAGCCAGATGTGGGACTCGATCCAGGGACTCTGGGATCATGACCTGAGCTGAAGGCAGTCGCTTAACCAACTGAGCCACCCAGGCGCCCTGCTCTGTTTCTTCTAGTTTTCTCTTTAACTTGATGCCGAGTCCTTCCTTTTGCTTTTGGATCCTGGCCAGATTTGGTTCTGGTTCTGTTTTGTGGGGGGAGCTACAAACTCTTTGTCCGAGTGGTTATGAGTTTCTACGAAGCTGATAGGTTAGCAGCAACAACAGCATCAGGAGAATGATGGATAGGAATCTGGTTTCATGGTTTGACCATTTGGTGAGCTGTGTTGGTGTTGATTGAGTTGGTGAAGATAACAGGGCATTCAGTTTGTTAGTCCTCTCTTTTTTCTTGCCTATATTTGATCTCAGATGAAGGATAGTTCTTTTAGAACTAGAAAGGTGAGGCGCCATGTCTGTGTTCAGTCTGACGTTTGAGACCTAGAACTACATGCTCCTTGGAACTACATGCTCCTGTGTGTCTATGCCTGCAAAAGCCCTCTACCTCTCCTAAATATTCTCCTACCACTGGGGGGGTTACTATTAGACTATAACACCTCTTAAATTAAAGAACTGTCGGATGGGTTTATAGAAATAAATATGTACTTATATAAATCATTTGCCAAAATTTCCAGAAAATAAAGAAATTGAGTTTCTAATACTTTTATTATGCTAGCCTTTTAAGTAAAACAAAACAAAAGAAAAGGAACCACGGGCTCAGGAGCTTCTTTTAAGGAATTAAGGTTCCCATATTTAAAGTGAATCTTTGGACAAGTCAGACATATTGAATAATTTTGATTTTAAAAAAATAACACCAATTATATATATTTTCCTTGATGGTATCAGTGTGGCATGCTATCACTGAGGCACATAACACAAACAAATGGGATTTTTTTTTTTTGAAGATCCTAGTTAATCTGACTTCTTAAATGATTTATATCAGTTTACTGATCAGATAACTGACATCTATATAATGTCTAGGAATGTAAAAAAATATAAAATTATGTGTTCAACTAAACCGAAACATGATTCTAACATTTTTATAACAGTAATTATGTTCTGTAGTATGTCAGCTTTAAAATAATCTCTAAGGTGCTGAGATAATTTTACACCCTAGACTACAAGTAAACTAAGTTAATTAATGGAGAATCTTTGGATAGCAAGATAATTTCTATGTGAAATAAAATACGGAAACATAGGTAACTAAGCATTATATATACACACATACATGCCAAAGACACACATCCCGTAACATATATATCAACACATCCCAAAAGTATAGCCATTCTATAGCTTAGAAAAACCAGGACTAAAAGTATACTGAGTCAGGATATCCAGGAGTCTCTTTAGAGCAGATGTAGGAACCTTCCTGAAAGTAGATGGCTAATCCAAGGTCCTCAGAATAAGAATTAATTATATAGGACTGAATGAATCAATGAGTCAATAGCGTTAGTATTGATTTTAATGTTCCATATTCTCACAGATAAAGTTTGTTCTCTTCCTTCTAAGAGAAAGGTGGGGTGGGGGGGGTTATTCTGCTGAGACTCTCCCTCCCCCAACCCATTCCCTTCCTATCTCCAAAACACTTTCCTTTGTTTTCTCACTGTCCATTCATAATGCCAATGGCCAGTAGATATTGACAAAGACACAGACTCAAGAGAACCCAAGTTTGGGGTACTCAGTTGTTGAGGTTCTATCTAGACCCTTGCTATCTGGATTGGCTTAATTCCAAAGCCAACTGACCTCATAATGTGTTGGTTATTGTCTAAATGACCTTCTCTTGCAAAAGACAAAATATATTTTGGAAAAAAAAAATTTTTTAATTTTTCCATAACTTTGACACAGAAACAAAATTTATTTCAAATGAGATAATTTACAGAAAATCCTTCTTTTGATAAATATTCAAATTTATTGGTAAGATAATCATCATAATAAGCCATTTTAACAGCAAAGCGAAAATACTTTTTCTGTTTCCTATATGAGTATTTCCTAGTCTCACGCTTATTTTTAACTCTTCTTGCATTCTTACCAGCCCCTCCCCATCCCCTAATGCACACATCCAAGCATTTGACCTGCCTTTTGGAATCGATTACCAAGATAGTAGCGCACCTGTTTTCTCCTTGTTCTCTACACCTACTGCTGCTAACCCGGTTAAGGCCAGCGTTACAGCTAAACTATACCATAACATTGCCCTAACCCATCTGCCTGACTCCAGTGTCATCGCTCCTTCCACCTAGCTTCCTTCACCCCCTTTCCAACAATCTACAGCCTTAATTATATACATAAAACCCATCTATAATCGCATAACTACTCTGCTTACAGAATAAAACTCAAATCTATCTTGGAACCTCAAGACCTCCTACCATCTGGTCCAATCTTCATCTTCCCTTGTTTATAGGTTTTATAGATTCCTCTCACTTTCCAAACGTTCTGCTTCTGTTCACAGAGTTCCCTTTGCTTAGAAAGCCCCTCTTTCCTCCTACCCACACCCCATCTGTGTTTTCCCATGTTTAAATGATTCCTTGTCCACAGCTTTCTCTAAGAGTGTTTTGTCTGTTAAGAAAAATTGTCTAAAATTTTACCTAGATATATTCCTAGAAACATTGAACTTAACCTTCTACTCTGTGCATGATCATTTACTGCCCTTGCTTTCTCCTTGGTGTCCATGGATTCCTTTGAGCCAGTAACGTCTCTACATTGATAAGCTTTAATTCTCATAGGAGAATTTTAATACGTTTTCCTGTTTCCCATTTTCTCAACTGATTTTTCTTGGGATTCAGGATTTAGAATAACATCCCCAAGAAATGTCACTTAGGAATTCCCACATGAAAACACTACTTCAATGTCATGTATAATAGGCTCCTATAAAGATTATTTAATCATCTCAGGGAAAGTCTGCATTTGAATTTGTTATTTACTCTTAATTAAGACCGGTGAAATTGCATGTTTTCTTGTAGATTTTATTCTGGAAGAAAACAATCCTCAAGGTTATGATTTTCCTGCCCTGTAGGACATTAACTTTGCATCTAACCTACCCGTCACATTTCAACATTCTTTTCTCAAAGTGCGAATAAATATCTAGTTCCTCAAAATGATCTTTGGACCAGCTTTATCATTTTAATAATTCCCTTACTAATGAGTTAATAAAACTCTGACTCATGTCATTCTATATTTGCATGAGAATCATGTTTTTAACTTTTTAAAAATTATACTTTAATACTACCGTTTGGAAGTACATTATATGACTCCTCTTGACTTGCATAAAATCTCCTTCACTTATAGTTTTCTCTGCCATCCATCTTATTAAACTGTCAGCTCCTGGAGGTCAGGGTCTTGGAAAAATTCATCTTTAAATTCTCTAGAGACTTTATATGGTGGCTTGCAAATGGTAGATGCCCAATAAATATCTGTTAAATGTAGGGGAAGTATGAATGAAATACTGACTCTTTTTTTTATATCAAATATCTCAAAGAATCATTTTAATTGGCAAAATTGTTCTTTCGTATCTATTCAAACACATAGATTCCTTCCTCACATTTTATTAGAAACAACACTTCAGACGTAAATTAGCATGTTAGCTTTGACATACTTAATTTTAAAAAGTTGTCTAAGCAGCTACAATTATCACTAAGGGAAAAGGTCCAGTATGTTTAAGACCGTACTTTTAATATTTGTTCTTACAAATAATTGGGTCACTCAAAATAAATGACCAAAATAATTAAGTATTCACTGAAAGCAAATAGGAAAATTTCCAATATAACTTTAATATTACAAAACAAGTATCTCTGATTAATATATAAAAATAATTAAGGCAATAATTTTATGTCCTAGTTTTCTTTTAATTTCCATAAAGTTCTTGAGGCATGAGACCATCTGCATCAACATAACTCAGCCATTAGGACTGAAAACTGAGACCACCTATGTGAATATGACCTGATTGTCCCAGGTAATTCATGCCCTGGAAGATAAGACTGGAAACCAATAATTAACTTCACCATTTGCTTCAGGAAATGCTTACAAGCTAATTTATCAAGGCAAACAGTTTGCTCATCTGGGCAAATAGCTCTCCTGTCAGAACAAAGATTTGTTCACCTATTCAAAGAGCTTGCTCATCAGAACTTTTGCTTTGCCATGTTCACCAGACTGACCCCCAGTCCCTGCTTTGAAAGACCCATCTTAAACACTTGGCCCAGACCTCAAAATCCTTTTAAAAGGAATCCCTTCCCTAACTTCCTCCCTTTAAGATAAGGTGATGATCTCCTTTGCTGTGGGAAGTTTAGCGAACTCAGCTCTGCTTAATCAACTGGTCTTTGGGCAAAAGTCAATTAACATGCCATAATCAATGATCACAAAAGAATTATCTAGTACTTAAAAAGCGTGTATTGTATCAAACTTTATGACAGTTTTCAAGTTATTCTGTTGTTAGGTTTCAAATTATTCTGTTGTAACTCATTGACTGATCCTGAATATTGCATGTGAAAGGATAGGGTTAGGCCCCTAAAGGATACTTGGAATTATTACAGAAATGTAATCAGAACAGTACTAGGCAAGTGGTAGATCTTCCTTATGCCCCTGTATGACCATGTGATGCCTCCCACAAAGAAAATGGAAACATCATTGATTTTGAAATGGTTGGACACTCTATCTTACCCATGTAATTCTTACTGCTCAGAATTGGCTCCAGACAAAATTTTAGAATAGTTTATCCTTGAAATTTCAATTTTCTCTTCTTTATGGTTTTTCTTCCCTCTACTCTTTCAGGAACACAAAGCCTTTCTGCATGCCCTATGCTTCTGTTTCTCATAAGCCTGGACCTTGTCAGTCACTCACACCTTGGTATGACTGGGTTTCCAATAGCGCTTTATCTTCCCTACCTCCCCTCATCTCCTGCCTTAAAATCCAGTCATTGGCCGTGCTGCTCCTCCATTATACTTTCTCCTAAGATATTTTCATTTGAAATCTTTTTTTTTCCCTATTGATATAATGAAAGGACTTATCCCCAGTAAAAGGAATTTCAGAAAAAAAAATAAGAAGATTTTGGCAGGATCAGAGAATTCCCTTCATTCATTTCATTTAATGTGTCCTTTTAGTGTGTATGAAAGCCTGGTCATACTGACACTAAGGTAATTGAGATTATTATAATGAAATGGGAAAAAATATCCAGTAGGAAGAATAAGCTAAGATACTATAAGGAGCAACCAGATAAATCCAGAAAGTGTGATAACAGGCCCAATCACATCAACAATTCATACCATTTTTTAAAAAAAGACTCTTCTATTCTAGATTGAGAGTAAGCGAATCTTTTTTGAAAAGAGCCAGATAGATAAATTTTAGACTTTGTGGGCTACATGGCCTCTGTCACAACTACTCAACTCTTCCTTTATAGAATGAAAGCAGCCATGGGCAAGGCCTAAATAAATGAAGGCCTGTGTTCCCATAAAACTTTATTTACAAAAACCAGTAGCCTGATGGATTTGGCCAGCAGCCCTTGTTCTAGATTACAGACTTAATTTAACAACAGGATTCAAGAGATAGTCCTGACTGAGATTCTTCTTGGGACAAACCAACTGCAAAGACATTTGGTTATAATGGGGACAATTTAATATGATTTGGATACTAGTTGGGATAGTTTCATTTACATGGAAAAATAGAAAATGTTAACTGACAAAAACAAATCACTCACTACACATTACATATACTATTTCATTTGTTTAAATGTACATGTATAAAAATTTACAGATATGTTCAATAAAGTGCTACTAGTGTTGGGAATATAGTATTTTAATATTTTTTTTATTGAAGCATAGATAATGTACACAATGGTACATTAGTTTTGGGTGTAACACATAGTGACTCAGTAATTCTGTATGTTATGCTGTACTCACAAGTGTAGCTACCATCTGTCACCATACAACTCTATCACAATACAATTGAGTGTATTCCCTATGCTGTAACTTTCATCCCTGTGATTTACTCATTCTGTAACTGGAGGCCACTCCCCTCCACTCATTTTTGCCCATCCCCCAACTCCACTGCCCATTGGTAACCCCCAGTTTGTTCTTTGTATTTATGAGTCTGTTTCAGCTTTTGTTTGTTCATTTGACTTCTAGATTCCACATATGAGTGAAATCATATGGTATTTGTCTTTCTCTGACTTATTTCACTTGGCATAATACCCTCTAGGTCCACCCATGTTGTTGCAAATGGCAAGATCTCATTCTTTTTGTGGCTGAGTAATATTCTAGTGTGTATTTATATCACATCTTCCTTTTTTTTAAGTTCCAATATAATTAACATACAGTGTTATATTAGATTCAGATGTACAATAGAGTGATTCAACCATTCTATACATTACTCACCATGGCTCACCATGATAAATGTACTCTTAATCCCCATGATTTATTTCCCCCATCCTCTCACCCCCTTCCCCTCTGATAACCATCAGTTTCTCTTTATATTAAAAGTTTGGGTTTTTTTTCGTTTCTTTGTTCATTTGTTTTGTTTCTTAAATTCCACCTACGAGTGAAATCATATGGTATTTGTCTTTCTCTGACTTATTTCACTTGACATTATAACCTCTAGATCCATCCATGTTGTTGCAAATGGCACGATTTCATTCTTTCTTATGGCTGAGTAAGTTTCCAGTGTGTGGAATGTTCCAGTGTTACACACACACACACACACGCACACACACACACCACATCTTCTTTATCCATTTATCTTTTGATGGATATTTGGGCTGCTTCCATATCTTGGCTATTGTAAATAATGCCGTAATAAGCATAGGGGGGCATAGATCATTTCAAATTAGTGTATTTCTTTTCTCTGGACAAATAGTAGTGGAATTACTGGATCATATGGTATTCTTTTATTCATTTGTTTTATTTAAATTTTAGTTAGGTAACATACAGTGCAACATTGGTTTCTGGAGTAGAATTCAGTGAGTCACACTTACATACAAACCCAGTGCTCATCACAAGTGCCCTCTTTAATACCCATCACCCATCTAGCCCATCCCCCACCCACCTCTCTCCATCAACCCTTAGTTTGTTCTCTATCATTAAGAGTCTCTTCTGGTTTGTTTCCCTCTCTCCTTTTTTTCTTTACCCCCTTACCATATGTTCACCTGTTTTGTTTCTTAAATTCCACAACTCAGTGAGGTGACATGGTATTTATCTTTCTCTGACTGACTTACTTCACTTAGCATAATACCCTCTGGCTCCATCCATGTTGTTGCAAATGGCAAGATTTAGTTTTTTGTTGGCTGAGTAATATTTCATTGTATATATATATCATATCTTCTTTATTCATCAGTCAATGGACACTTGGGCTCTCTCCATAGTTTGGCTATTGTTGATAATGCTATTATAAACTTCGGGGTTCATGTACCCCTTTGAATCTGTATTTTTGTTTCCTTTAGGTAAATACCTAGTAGTGAAATTGCTGGATTCTAGGGTAGCTCTATTTTCAGCTTTTTTTTTTTTTTTTTTTTTTTTAGGAACCTCCATACTGTTCTCCGGAGTGTCTGTACCAGTTTGCAGTCCCACCAACAATGCAAGAGGGCTCCCCTTTCTCTGCAGCCTCGTCAACACCTGTTGGTTTGTGTACTGTTAATTTTAGCCATTCTGACAGGTGTGAGGTGGTATCTCATTGTGGTTTTGATTTGTATTTCCCTGATGCTGAGTGATGCTGAGCATCTTTTCATGTATCTGTTGGTCATCTGGATGTCTTCTTTAGAAAAGTGTCTATTCATGTTTCCTGCCCATTTCTTAACTGGATTATTTGTTTTTTGGGTGTTGAGTTTGATAAGTTCTTTATAGATTTTGGATACTAACTCTTTATCAAATATGTCATTTGCAAATATCTTCTCCCATTCTAAAGTTGTCTTTTAGTTAGTTGATTATTTCCTCTGCCGTGCAGAAGCTTTTTACTTTGATGTTGTCCCAATAGTTTATTTCTGCTTTTTTTCCTTCCCTTGCCTCCGGCGACGTGTCTAGTAAGAAGTTGCTGCAGCCGAGGTCAAAGAGGTTTCTGCCTCTGATCTCCTCTAGGATTTTGATGGATTCCTGTCTCACATTTAGGTCTTTCATCCATTTTGAATTGATTTTTGTGTACGGCTCAAGAAAGTGGTCCAGTTTCATTCTTCTGCATGTTGCTGTCCAGTTTTCCCAACACCATTTGTTGAAGACACTGTCTTTTTTCCATTGGATATTCTTTCCTGCTTTGTTGGAGATTAGTTGACCATATAGTTGTGGGTCCATTTCTGGGTTCTCTATTTGGTTCAATTGATCTATGTGTCTGTTTTTGTGCCAGGGCCATACTGTCTTGATGACTACAGTTTTGTAATAGAGCTTGAAATCTGGAATTGTGATGCCTCCAGTTTTGTTTTTTTTTAGAATTGCTTTGGCTATCCGGGGTCTTTTGTGGTTCCATACAAATTTTAGGATTGTTTGTTCTAGCTCTGTGAAAAATGCTGGTGGTATTTTGATAGGGATTACTTTAAATGTGTAGGTAGTATAGACATTTTAACAATGTTTTTTCTTCCAATCCATGAGCCGAGAGCCTTTCTCCTATGGTCAGGAACAAGACAAGGATGTCAACTCTCACCATTACTATTTAACATAGTACTGGAAGTCTTAGCCTCAGAAATCAGACAACAAAAAGAAATAAAAGACACCAAAATTGGCAAGGAAGAAGTCACTTTCATTATTTGCAGATGACATGATACTCTAGAAAACCCAAAAGACTCCACCAAAAAATTGCTAGAATACATGAATTCAGCAAAGTTGAAGGATATAAAATCAACGTGCAGAAACCTGTCACAGTTCTACAACCAATAACAAAGTAGCAGAAAAAGAAATCAAGGAATGGATCCCATTTACAACTGCACCAAAAACAGTAAGATACCTAGGAATAAACTTAACCGAAGAAGTAAAAGATCTGTATTTTGAAAACTATAGAACACTTATGGAAGAAATTGGTATTCTTAAGTTTTTGAGGAACCTCCATATTGTTTTCCACAATGGCTGCACCAATTTACATTACGATCAACAGTGCATAAAGGTTCCTTTTTCTCCACATCCCTGCAAACACTTGTTATTTCTTGTCTTTTTGATATTAGTTATCCTGACAGGTGTGAGGTGATATCTAAGTGTGGTTTTGATTTGTATTTCCCTGATGATGAGTGATGTTGAGCATCTTTTCATGTGTCTGTTGGCCATCTGTCCGTCTTCTTTGGAAAAGTGTCTATTCAGGTCCTCTGACCATTTTTAATGGGATTATTATTTTTTTTCTGGTGTAATTTCTTTATATGTTTTGTATATTAACCCCTTATCAGGAAATATCATTTACAAATACCTTCTCCCATTCAGTATGTTGTCTTGTGTTTTCATTTTTTTAACCTTATTAAAAAATTTTTTAGGGCACCTGGGTGGCTCAGTTGGTTAAGTGACTGCCTTCGGCTCAGGTCATGATCCTGGAGTCCCTGGATCGAGTCCCGCATCGGGCTCCCTGCTCGGCGGGGGGTCTGCTTCATCCTCTGACCCTATCCCCTCTCATGTGTTCTCTCTCTCTCATTCTCTCTCTCAAATAAATAAATAAAATCTTTAAAAAAAATTTTTTATACCATTTATATTCACTAATTTTGTAGTAGTAAAAGTTCATTTTTAAATTTAAAAAATGCAGAAGAAAATTATTTACTCAAAATCTTGAAAAATTAGTATGTTCCTTGAGTGATTAAAAAGAAGAAAGCCTTAAGATTGCATCTTTTAATTTCTGTATAATTTTTATGATAGGAATATAAATAAGCTAGTTGTATTTTAAAATATATCTTGTAGAATGAACTGAAACAAAGATGATTACACAAACAAATAAATCTCTAATTGTTTTAGACTTTTTTTTCTATTTTTTTATGGTTTTTGGAACTGTCCTCAAGAGAATAAGAAATAGACTTCACACAAATTTGTGATTTATAAATCACATTTATTATTGCCCACAGGAAATTTCATACTTAATGTGTGCAATGAATTATGTGCAGCAATAAATGTGTGTCATTAAAATATATATATAGCTATTAACTCTGGATTTTACATTTTATTAAAGGAATTCTGTAATGCATTTCTAACTGGCTGTCATTTAACATATCTGAGACTAAATTTACACAAGGTGAGTATTTCTGAGTAAAGTGTATTATCTGACTCAATTTTTAATCTTTTTCACTTTGTTTTTATTTTCTTCCTGTAATAAATTCGAGGCTATCATTGCAAGACTTGCATAGGTGTATTTGCTTGGCACCAGTTATTCTGTATAAACACATAGGAGAGCGTTCAAAGGAGTCTCTGTGGCAGGTGATGACAGCTTACTACAGGAGCTATGCATACTTTTCCTGCACTGTAGAATGGTGACTTCCACACCAACATAATGAGCTGTCTCAGATAATACATTCGACCTCTGTGGACTTCACATTTCTCTTTGAAAATGAAGGAGCTTGGATGATTTCTTTTCTAAAGGCCCATTTAGCACTGGTATGTCATGGCCTACTAATTGGGTAGCTCATTCGCCTTCTTTCATCTTCCATTTTTCCATTACAGATGAAAGAATGGACACTGAAGTAAGCACATCTTGGCTGGCTCCTTCTCTCCCAGTCCTCGTGCCCGCGTGTTATCGTCTATGTGTCCAGAGCCACTCCCCCACTGTCCTTCTGCCTGAGCTGCCTGGGTCTGCTTCATCCTTGCCAGCTCTGCAGGGCCCACCGGTTCCTCCGTTTGCACCCTTCCATGCCCATCAACTGAAAACTGATCATGAGTTTCCCTTCCTGCATCCTCTTCTGAAAAGTTCCTGTACTTGGTGAAGTCACACTAAGGTCAAATATCATTGTAAGGGCAACAGGTTGGGGTGATGAATCCTGATTGTCAAACTCCGAAGCTCATGCTGTTAGGCTCTACACGATGAGATCACCATCCTGATGAGTTCTCAGATTCTTCTCCCACTTTTCTCTTTTCCAGCCTCTACTGAGTCTTCACCATCCTGATGAGTTCTCAGATTCTTCTCCCACTTTTCTCTCTCCAGCCTCTAATCTGCTTTCTGTTGTGTTCCTTTGAAAACTCAGCCCAGAAGCAATCCATATCTAGCTATTTGACACTTGGAGTGGATCATTTTTAGTTCCACTTTCCTCCATAAATCAATCATTTTCAGTACTTTTACTAATACTCATAAAGTTGAATTAATAGTAACAGTGGCCACAAAAAGAAACAGAGACAGTAAAAATTTTCTTATGAAGCTTTGCATATAACATCATGCCAAAAAATTTAAAAGATTAAAAGATAAAATAAATATTGCAGTACAAAATAAGAAAAAAGGTCCCTGTATTGGGTTGAATTGTGGTTCCCCCAAAGATATGTCCATGTCCTAACCCCTGGTACCAGGGTCTTTGAAGATGTAATTAAGTAGAGGATCTCAAGATTAACTGGGTGATCTGTATATCCAATGATAAGAGCCCTTATAAGAGGAGGAGAAGGGTACCTGGGTGGCTCAGTTGGTTAAGCATCTGCCTTCGGCTCAGGTCATGATCTCAAGGGTCCTAGGATTGAGCCCCACATCAGGCTCTCTGCTCAGTGGGGAGTCTGCTTCTCTCTCTCCTCCTCGCCCCCTCTCCCCGGCTCATGTGCACATGAGCACGCTCTCTCTCTCTCTCAAATAAATAAATAAAATATTTAAAAAGAATAAAAAGAGGCTCTCTCCCCGGGTGACGAGCAGCAGGATAACATGGAGTCTGGCAAGATGGCACCTCCCAAGAATGCTCTGAGAGATGCCTTGGTGATGGCACAAATCCTGAAGGATATGGGAATTACGGAGTATGAACCAAGGGTTATAAATCAAATGTTGGAATTTGCTTTCCGATGTGTGACTACAATTATGGATGATGCAAAAATTTATTCAAGCCATGCTAAGAAACCTAATGTTGGTGCAGATGATGTGAGACTGGCAATCCAGTGTCGCGCTGATCAATCTTTTACTTCTCCTCCTCCAAGAAATTTTTTACTGGATATTGCAAGGCAGAAAAATCAAACCCCTTTACCACTGATTAAGCCATATGCAGGACCCAGACTGCCACCTGAAAGATACTGCTTAACAGCTCCAAACTATAGGCTGAAGTCCTTAATTAAAAAGGGACCTAACCAAGGAAGAGTAGTACCACAGTTAAGTGTTGGTGCTGTTGGTAGCGACCTTCCACTCCTACTGCAGCAACCCCACAAACGTCTGTCCCAAATAAAGTTGTACTTCCAGTGTTGGTGACAAGCCAAAGATTTACGGTGCAGATTCCACCTTCTCAGTCCCCACCTGTCAAATCAGTTCCTGCAACAACTGCAGTTCAAAATGTTCTGATTAATCCTTCAATAATTGGACCAAAAACTATTCTTATTACCACCAACATGGTTTCATCACAGAACATGGCCAATGAATCGAACCCATTGAAGAGAAAACACGAAGATGATGATAATGATACTATGTAAGGAATACAATCAAGATGTATTTCAAACTTGTAGTTGGTTTGGAGTCCATTATACTGAACTAGAATATTCTCTATCTTCTCAAGTTTTATCTTAGAAAACTTAAATGTAGCTGCAGTATTTTTCACATTAGCTTAAATTGTTAATTTCTTTTTTTCTTAAAACAGGTATCTTAGGTAAGCATACCAATGTTTCTTCATTAGGCTTCAAGTAAAAAAGTATTTGTTTCTGAATATTTTGATTAATGTTGAATTCTACCATGACAATTTTATATTTGGAAGCAGTTTTCTGCCATGTATCACTGACAGCAGCACTTAAGTTTCAGTTTCTACAGCCTGATCAGTGGACTAATCTTTAATAGCATAATTTCTAATCTACATTTAAATACTACTTTCTTTTATGAGGTAAAATAGTCATAATTTTTGTTTTCACCAACTTTTTTGACCAAATCTCTAACTTTAGGAAGTATTTTTTGGAAAGGATGGATTTAAAGGGATTCTAAATTCACTTGGAGTGTATTTGTTTCTTGGTGTTCCCTAACCTCCCATGTCCTCAACCCCATTTCTAGATCCCATTCATTTTCTGTACTACCTCTTCCCCATAGGCTTAAGTTTCTCCCAATACTCTTAGAAGGCCAAAACTCGAGTTCAAAAACATGTAATTCCTGATAATACAGTGTCATTTTCCTGCTTTTAAAACCTGCTTTACATGCCTGAAAGTTTGCTTTGCTGTTTTTCTCTCTATACCAGAGCACTTGAGTTTTATCCATTGCCTTTCATGCTGAGCTTTACTCTGCTTTTAACATGTAGTTTGAGGTCAGTTACGGTTTATCTTGTATTCCAAGTCCATAGCGCCACAATATTTCACATTTCTGCATTTAACAAAGATGCTGTAGCTTAAGATCTGCCTTGATAAGTATATTTACACTGGACCTAGGCAAAAACCACTGAAGAGCAAGTGTTTTTTTTCCTTTCTACCACATACATATATGCTATGATCACTACTGCTTGAACCCTGCTGGATATCATATATGAGATGGGATCAGACTTGGAAATTCTATAATGGTTTTTCTTCCTCTAGAAGGCCAACAACAAAAACAAGTCGGTATAATGTGACCTGCACGTACGTGTACTGTGCATAGGTTTCCCAGTAATGTTGCTAAACACTTTCCCCTGTTTTCCATTTATACACGTTTAAACATCTTGGTGGGAAAGATTGCAAAGCTTTCAAAAATATAAATAGCCTTGTTGTTTTTAAGTAAGTTTGACATATTCAATATAGGAATTTTGCAGAATTTTCTAAAATAAATTTTCATATCATAATTTAGAACTTAGAGCCAAGGATCCTCAAAACTTACTACACAAGAAACTTTCATGTTAGGATGGTGCTTGATACACTGAAGAGAAAGAGTCCAGTGACAGAGAAGACATGTCTCATCACAGTTTGTTTTTGAATATTAGGAAAAAGGTAGTATCAAACTTATAAAAACAGATCTGATCATCATAGGAGAAAAATGTTCATTAGATAGCATAGGATATCATTACTTGAATGTTCTCAGGGAAGCAGCATGTCAAAAAGCCTAGGTTCTAGTCCTGGCTCCATCATTTACCAACTATGTGACCTTACTTCACCTCTGAGCCTAGTTCTCAGTAATAGGAAAATAACACCAACCCTGCCTACCTCACAGGGATGTTGTGAGGGTTTAATTGGCATATGTGAAAATTCCCTCAAAATTGTAAAATGGTTTATAACTCTAAGAAATTGTTAATGTATTTGTTCCAAGATTATCAATAAAAAATTGAACTAAAGAAAAAAAAAGAAGAAAAAGAGAAGAAAAACACAGACACGGGGGAAACCTTTTGAGAAGGCAGAAGCAGAGATGGGAGAGTGCCCACAGCCACAAGAGTCTGGGAGAGACGCATCAAACAGATTCTGCCTCAGAGCCTCCAAAAAGAACCAAGCCTGCCAACACCTTAATTTCAGTTTTCTGGCCCCCAGAACTATGAGAAAATAAATTGCTGTTGTTTAAGCCTCCCAGTTTATGGTAGGAAAGTAATACGTAGTGGATTAGTAAACTTTATTACAGAAAATATATATATTTAAAAAGATCAGAAGATTGATGCATAAATATTAATTTATTATAGTAATGGATAATAGTGTAATAGTTTCTATTTTCAAGTCTTTGCAAATTTGCCAATGATTTCATCAACATGGATCTTCATATATTCATGTTCAATACACAACATAATGAGATTTGTCCACCCAGTCTCAATCACAGTGGATTGAATCACACTTTTTATTTATTTTATTTTAGACTAGTTTCTTTCACATTAAGCCACAGATCTACAGGTAGTTAGAAAAAGTCTTAAACACAAGAATAAGTTCGGTCAAGAATCATAAAAATCCTATTCAGAATAAATTCTAGAAACCACAATACCATCCATGTCTTTGCTTTCCTTTCTAGCAGCTTTTCAATTTTTCTGTCAAAAAAACTTACACACAAATAAAAACTCCAAGTGGCCCCATTAGGGAGGCAGAGTGCTCTCACTGTTTACTTTGAATCTGCTCTTTAAACACAGGAATATCTAGTATCGAGGTGTGGAAGACATAAACACAGAGCTCAAGCAATTCCAAAGCTCTACTATGAAAGGAGTGTGAGTAGCAGAGTCTGCCTCTGATGCAGGCTGTGTAACTGTGAATTCTCCAACTTAACTTCTGTGTAGAAAACATTTTTCATTAAAAGATACAGAATTTAAGTGTGCTAATTGGAAGCTTAATATGTATTATTAAAATTCAACAATAATTGCAGTAAATGCTTAGATCTTACACCAACCCCACATTGGGGGGAAGGACTAATTGATGGTCACTGAAATGGTTTGAAATTGGTGAGCCATGGTGATAACAACGAGCAGTCCAACTATTAGTTGAACTGTATTATTATTTACAAGTTTTCTGTAAAGAATGCACTCCCTGATTGTCTGTACCCACGATGGACCTCTCCTTCTGTACTTCACTGTCATGAAGGACAAGAGAAAGAAGAGGGAACTTGTGTTCCTTTCCTAGGGCTGCCATAACAAAGGATCACCAATTGGGTGGCTTATAACAATAAAAATGTACTCTCTCTCAGTTCTAAGAGTCAGGGTCAATCCCTCTGTTCTATAATAAGCTTCTACCATCCTCGTCATTCCTTGACTTGCAACTGCATGACTCCAGTCTCTGCCTCTGTCCTCACATGTCCCACTGGGTATCTGTGCCTGGCCCAAATTTCCCTCTACTCAAAGGGACACCAGTCATACTGGACTAAAGACCCACCCTATGCCTTCATCCTAACTCAATTACATCTACAAAAATCCTATTTCCAACAGGGTTGCATCCATAGGTACCAGGGCTTAGGACTTCAACATATTTCTTTAGGGGACACAATTCAACCCATCACAGAATATTACAATTTCTCAGTGCTTATTTACTGTACAGCATCTTGAATTATTTTAGGGAAAGACCACTTGGGGTGGCTCCTCATTGACCCTACAGATGGCTCATTTGAGATGGTAACGTTGGTAACAATAATTCCTTTAGTGGCAACCTACTCAAGGGGTTTTTATATATATATGTAAAACCTTGAATTATTGATTTCTTCAAGCCATCTGCAAAAGTCAGAGAATTTTGTCTCATTTATTAACATATTTGCTTTTCTCTGGAGGTTTTTCTTTTTTTTTTCTTATCTTAATAGAAATATTTCTAAAATGCTTCAACCACTCTGCCTTATAGTAGTCTTCTGTTTTTTTTGCCACATATATTTACCCTCTTCCCTCTAAATTTTAATTTTAGATAATTTCTAGTCTTTTTAAATTACCAATAATGTCTTTTTTCTTTTCTTTTCTTTTCTTTTTTTACTTAATAAGACTTCCCCATATATCTTTAACTTCTCCATGAAGCCTTAGGTGATTAAATACTTTTCTTCCTATCCACCTTTTCAAAAGGTTGGGAAGCCATTTAGCCTAAATTATGAGATCCTGCAAAACTTTACCCTTCCTCCATATATAAAACATTTTGTTCTTTTATACTTTGCTTCCCGGAATTTCTTAAAAAATCTGAACATCCATATCTCTTTTTCCTCTTTTCTTAACATAGAAAGATTCTCTATACTGTGGTGAGTTCAGTATTGTATAGATATTTATGTCCATCAATTTTTCTTACTATTTCATCATTTTAGTCCCTACTTCCACAGCACTAAGAACTAGAGGGTCCACTAAGCCAGGGAGGAGGCAATCCCTTCCCAGTATGGCTATGTGCCAAAAGATCTTTGACTTCATCATGTAATAAAAGTAATATTAATGTCATTTTATGTATGTGTAATTTATACCCTGACTACTGCTTAAAATATTTTGGGGGAGTTTATAGAGAAATTATATACTTAATAATCGTATTAATATTGAGACAAAAAAAAAAAAGAACTTTTTTAAGGTAGAGAAGTTTATCATGTGAAGTCCTACCTGAATGAATAACTTTGGACATTCACTTAATTTTAGAGAAGATGAAATGTTTCTCATGCTTGTATTATGTTTCAATGTCACCCCCAAATTGAGATGAACATATAAAGCTAATTGACTGAAGACATTTCTGGCAGGAACAATTGGATATAGCCCAGGGGTGAAGGTTTTTCATGACCTAACATGGTACAGGGTCTGAGAAGAGGAAAACAGGAGTCTGGGTATCCACTGCATAGCCTCCTGGTGAACTGAGGGCCCTCAAGAATAAAGACCAGGGTCAGGCAGGAAACCAGATTCACCCTAGATGATTCAAACATGGAGGTTTTAAAGGAGGGACTCTTAACAGAGTTAGGGGAAAGATTAAGGGAACAAACAACAGACAGTGGGGCCCAAAAGAGCAGCAACGGTTGGAAGTTTTTCAATCCTAAAACTGGAAGGGCAAGGATAGGAACTGGTGTTGAAGAAGCTCAGTGAGAGCTGGAGCTTTGGAAGAGAGACCAGGGCTGTGGGCATCAAAGGAATGGGCTCCCGAGAGAGACAGACTAATGAGGAATCGAGTCAGAAATACTTTGACCTCTCTCTCCTCCCACCCTTGGAATCTCTTCTAGCCCTTCTCTGTGGCTAGACTCAACTGGAAGGGTGAAGGAGCTCTAGCATTCCAGGATTCCATCCACAGTACCAGCCAGCCAGGGCAAAGAGCAGGACAAATAAGACTAGAGAGTAAATTTGAGGGGCCTGGGGAATGGAGTCCAGCCAGCACAACAGCACGCTGAATGAGTTCGTTGGCAGAGACTAATTAGGCCCTAACTGGCTTCATTTTATCGGCTGTGTCAAGGCACCATTTGTATAATTTGTGTACAGGGATCATTTGGAACCCTTCACATCTGCAACTGAAGCCAAATAAAGTGGCATAATTTTGAGCCCCTCAAGTTTAATTTCAAACTGTGAAATTCACACAGTATTTGAGGTTATTAAAAAAAAAACAGAAAATACACATGAGGACTTGACCCACATGGGAATCACTTTCAAAGTCACCAAGCCAGGCCAGAGGTGTGCATGTTCTCAACTCAACCACTGTCGTCAGTAATGGTTTCATCTGATCTAAATGTACCTTCTGATTATGCATTCCATAACTGAAAACCACATGAACACTCCCAGGCAATATTCAAAGTGTGCTGTCTCCTTTTACCTCACCAGACTCTCACAAAAGTGGTGGGGGGCCAGTATAACAAGAAAGCAGAGAACTATAAACCTCTGATACAAGGCAGACCCTTCCAACGTGTGACTTCATGCACTGTGCCCAAATCCCTGAGAGGACGTAAACTGCTCAAGGTTGCACAGTCAGTAATAGACAAAACCAAAATTAGAATGGGAGTCAGCCTACTCTCAAGTTCTTTCCATTACACCACCCCTCCTAAACAGGAGTACATAGACAGAGATGCCATCTATCATATCAAAACTGACAAAGGAAGAGGTAGAGCCCAGAGCAGAAGCCTTGCCCAGTGCAGTCTGTCATATACAGCACCCACACAAAACAACCACCACGAAAGGCTGGATGCAGCAAGAGCGAAGCCAGCCTGGAAGAAAAGCCAGGAGGGGCCGCTTCCTCCATCATTACTGACCTCATTGGCTTTGGGTACCACATACACTGTGGCCACTGGGGTTATCTGTGACCTCAGACATGGTGTGCCCTCTCCCAGGGTCTCTCTTTTGGAGAAAGCCATCTAGTTCACTCTGCTATGGTCCCAATGCAGTTCAAACAGGATGTAGGGAAATTTATGCTGCTGCGGTAAACTGTGAAGAAAATTGTGGTAATGACAACGCTGTGATGTGTTACATGAAAAAAAGAAACAAACAAAAAATAACGGGATTTTCCATGACAATGAAAAGTTAACATGAGGATATGCAAAACTAGGATGAAAAACAGAGTTAATATGAAGACCTAAAAGCCAATAAAAACCAGAGAAGAGTGTGCACCCTAGTGTAAATATCATGCCCTTTAATACAACTACCAACTTCAAAATTGATTGTTATGGAAAGGCCAATGTGGCGAACAACCATATTTTGTGCTTTAGAGACGTCTCATCTGGCAGTGAGAGGAGACCTTTGTCACTGTGCATATGAGATCTGATTAGGCTGACCCCGCAAACAAATGGTACATAGGAGGGTGCTTTGTAATGACACTGTTATTTCAAATAGATGGTCTCCATTTTTAGGAATTGCTTATTTTAAATTCTGGATGATTGGTGAAGAAACTTGGGTTGGTATTTTAAACAAAGAAGAAGTATTATCAAACACATTAAGAAGAACCTAGTTCCACTTTTCTTCTCAAGGGTAATCAATATTTTTAAACCATTTCTTTTTAATAGTCACTGGTGCCTCATGGGAAATGGAAGTATAGCCGAATGTTACAAATGTATCAATTTCACATATATGGCAGTTTCATAAGTGGAATTTACCTAGAAATTGCTTTAAATGCACCAAAGAAAAGCTTTATTCACAGAGTAAAATTCAAAGAATTAAAAGCCTGGAGATCTGAATCTTTTTTTTTTTTTAATCAAAATAGAACCTGGAAGGTGAAACCTAAACAGTGAGAGTGTTAATTATAAAGTTGTAAAGGAGTCTTGGAGGTTGAGGGGGCAACTTTTGACCCCTCTGTGAGCTAAGGAGGTACACTGCAGCAGCTGGAGGGGAGGAGTGAGGCTGGATGTTTGTAAATGCAATCAAAGGAAAGCACTACATACGCACAAAACACTAATTTTCATCAGTGGGTCCCCATGTGCTATGTGCGTATGTGCAGACAATTATTATCGTCACTATATATAACTGCAGTCAGTGTGAGCTAGGAAAGAACAGCTGTCTCCCATGAAACAATGTGCCTCTGAGGAGTCTCTAAGCAAGTCTCAAAGCAAGGCAAAGCAATCAAGACTGATTAAAAGGATAGCATTTAACAGCAGTCGAGGCAAAGCTAAAGGGGGAGAAGGAGGGAGAGACCATCACACCTAAAATCAGACTTGCATCATCCATAGGTATTACTAAAGCCTATAATCACACTGATAGCTGTTTACAGTCATGATTACTTATTCTAATGAGGAAATTAAAAAGTTCTTTGTTATACCACGTATCTGGTTATGCAAGTATAAATCATGTCATGTTCCTAATACACAGAGTATGAGGTTCATCCTCACGCATTTGTATGAAGTACAAACACAGCAGACGTTAAGAACTCAAATTATTGATACCCTCTCTAAAGTCATTGCCCTGGGAAGTTATAGACTTACTCCATGATGCTTCCCAAACCTCCTTGAACTCCTCTTTGGGGAGAGCTTATCAATCTTTCAGGAGTTTCTCTCTCTCTCTTATATGCACACAAGTATTTATACAGATACACAAATATACACACATACATGTACACATGATAGCCAACTCATTACAAAGCAGTCATTCTATAATTTCTTTTGTGATTATTTTTTTATCAAATGTGTATTATTCAAGTTTCTCATCATGACCTAATAGCATTTCACCCCTTTTAGTGTAGCAATAAAACCCCTGATTTTCAGCTAGTATATAATACATCCCAAACAAACTTATCCATCTCCCACGCAGCTAGCTAGGGATGCTCACATAACCAGATTCTGGCCAATGGTGTATTGGTAGAGATAATGTGTGCCACTTTTGGGTTAGTACCTTAAAGGCAAGGGGTTTGCTCTCCCTTCTCCCATCCTCCTTCCATGTTGGAGGGGGAGCCATCTTGGAATGGCCAGTGGGTATTCTAGGGATGGCAGATCAATAAGACAGAAGGAGCCTGGGCCCCTAGAGACTTTGCAGAGCAGAGTTGTGATATCAGCCCTGACTTCTCAATGAAAGAAAAATAAACTATCTTGTCTATGACACTGCTATTTTGGATCTGAGCCACTTAAACAGAAATCCCAACTAATAGAGTTATTTAAAAAAAAAATTGAATCTATCCTCCAAGTAAAACAACTATATGTGTCAAAATGTTTCTGGGCAGGAGGGATGTTTAGACATTAAGCAGAGTCTAAGGCCCTCTCTTTCTTCTTCTCATCAATAATATTCAAGGTCCTTCTTTTCTCCTGGGCTTCTCAGACATTGATTGACATCCTCTGGAAGTGGATATTGAGGAAAACAGTATCACAGATGGTAAGAGGAGTTTGGTGGCCTTTTTTTTTTTTTTTTAATTTTGGAGATTCTATTTATTTGTTTATTTATTTGGGGACATCATGAAAACTAGCTTTAAGTCCTAGGTATGTTTTATTCATGGTGATGGCGGTGGTGGTGGTGTTTATACTTGTTAGTGTGGACACTGGAGAAAAGACTTTAAGAATACCTGTAAGAACAAGCTCTTTAAAGCCCTTTTAAAGGAGTATTCCAGTGGGAGGGACTAAAAAGCACAAATGCCTGGGCCAAAAATGATCTTGGTGTATGCAGAGGTTAGCCAGAAGGCCACTGAAGACAGATGGGAATAAGCAAAGGAGAAAGATGGCAGGGGATGAGATCACTGCAGTGGGCAGGGGCCAGATCATGTAGGGGTTGTAAACCATATCAAGTTGTTTGAATTTTGTTCTATGTGTGACAGAAAGCTGTGGATTCAGTTGGAAGTATACTGACTTACATATGAAGGGTTCACTCTGTGGGAGTTATGAATCTGGAGCAGGGAGACCATGGTGCCTCGGACTAGGGTGCTGGAGGGAGAAGTGGTAAGAACTGGGATTAGATTCATATATATTTTTAAAGTAGACCAATCAGGACTTGCTGATGGATTAGAAATGGCATATGAAGGAAAATAAAGAATCAGGACGGAGGGAAGAAAGATGGCGGAGGAGTAGGGGACCCTATTTCAACTGGTCCCCGGAATTGAGCTGGATATCTACCAGACCGCTCTGAGCACCCACGAAACCAGCCTGAGATATAAGAAGATCTGGATCTCTACAAACAGAATATCGCAGGAGGTTGGTTTCGAGGTACGAAGCGGGGAGCCCTGATTCCGTGGGCAGATATTGGAGGATAAACGGCAGCGGGAGGGTGCCTGGCCATGGGGATCCTACACCACTGGTGAGTGACAGCCTCGCGCACTGCGGACCAGCACAGACTCGCAGACCGGTAGCGGTAGCGGCAGGGAAAGGACTTTAGGGCAGCCCCGGGGCGGAGTTGCGGGTGAGCTAACTCGGAGTTGCTGGTGGTTTTAGAAGCACAAAGGACAGAGATGTGCCTGACCTGGAGGCAGGACCGGGAGCGCTGCGGAGGGGCGCACAACCCAGGCTGCTGCAGTTTATAGCAGCACGGACAGAAACGGAGACGGTGTGGCCTGGAGAGCTCACTGAAGAACAGACTGCCATCTCTCTGCTCTGAGGCAGAGGGTTGGAAACGGTCTCTTCTGCTCTGACTGGCGGAAGAGACGCGGAAAGCCGCCAGGGAAAGGCGCCAGAGAACAAAAGCCCCAAAGACTGATTCCCGCAGAGCCCATCCCCTGCCACAGGGGCGCAGGGCAACTCCGCCCAAACAGGGTTGCCTGAGTAACAGCACGGCAGGCCCCTCCCGCAGAAGACAGGCTGGGAAAACAAGAGGCCAGCAACCCTAAGGTCCCAAGAAAACAGGTGCATCTTGCTTGCGTTCTGGTCAATAATTTGGACTCTATACATTGCCTCAAACACCCATCAACAGAATGACTAGGAGGAGGAGCCCCCCAAATAGAAAAGACTCAGAGATTATGACTTCTGCTGCAGATTTACAAATGGATGCAGATATAACCAAGATGTCGGAGATGGAATTCAGGCTAGCAATTGTGAAGACAATGGCTAGAATAGAGAAATCAATTAATGGCAACATAGAGTCTCTAAGGGCAGAAATGAAAGGTGAATTGGCAGAACTTAAAAATGCTATCAGTGAGATCCAATACAATCTAGATAATCTAACAGCTAGGGTAACTGAGGCAGAAGAACGAATAAGCGACCTGGAAGACAATATAATAGCTAAAAAGGGAAAAGAGGAGGCCAGGAAAAACAACTCAGAATCCATGAAAATAGAATCAGAGAAATAAGTGACACCATGAAGCGTTCCAATGTCAGAATAATTGGAATCCCGGAGGGAGTGGAGAGAGAGAGAGGACTAGAAGATGTATTTGAGCAAATTGTAGCTGAGAACTTCCCTAATCTGGGGAATGAAACAAACATTCGCATCCTAGAGGCAGAGAGGACCCCTCCCAAGATCAAGGAAAACAGGCCAACACCCCGGCATGTAATAGTAAAACTTGCAAATCTTACAACCAAGGAAACCATCTTAAGGGCAGTTAGGGGGAAGAGATTCCTTATGTACAGAGGGAGGAACATCAGAATAACGTCAGACCTATCCACAGAGACCTGGCAAGCAAGAAAGGCCTGGCAAGACATATTCAGGGTACTAAATGAGAAGAACATGCAGCCAAGAATACTTTATCCGGCAAGGCTGTCATTTAGAATGGATGGAGAGATGCAGAGCTTCCACGACTGGCAGAAACTGAAAGAATATGTGACCACTAAGCCGGCCTTGTAAGAAATATTAAGGGGGGATTCTATAAAAGGAGAAAGACCCCAAGAGTGATATACAACAGAAATTTACAGGGACAATCTATAAAAACAACGTCTTCACAGGCAACATGATGACAATTAATTCATATCTTTCAATAATCACTCACGACGTGAATGGCCTAAACGCTCCCATAAACCGGCACAGGGTTGCAGATTGGATAAAAAGACAGGACCCATCCATATGCTGCCTACAAGAGACTCATTCTGAATCTAAAGATACATCCAGACTGAAAGTGAAGGGATGGAGATCCATCTTCCATGCCAGTGGACCTCAAAAGAAAGCTGGGGTAGCAATTCTTATATCAGACAAATTATATTTTAAACTAAAGTCTGTAATTAGAGACACAGAAGGACACTGTATCATTCTTAAAGGGTCTATCCAACAAGAAGATCTAACAATTATAAATATCTGTGCCCCCAACATGGGAGCAGCCATATGCATAAGCCAACTGTTAACCAAAATAAAGAGTCATATTGATAACAATACGTTAATTGTAGGAGACCTCAATACTCCACTCTCAGCAATGGACAAATCATCTAAGCAGAAAATCAACAAGGAAACAAGAGCTTTGAATGATACATTGGACCAGATGGACCTCATAGATATTTACAGAACATTCCACCCTAAAACAACAGAATACTCATTCTTCTCGAGCGCACATGGAACTTTCTCCAGAATAGACCACATACTGGGTCACAAATCAGGTCTCAACCGATACCAAAAGATTAAGATT
Source organism: Mirounga leonina (assembly GCF_011800145.1). NCBI lineage: Eukaryota > Metazoa > Chordata > Mammalia > Carnivora > Phocidae > Mirounga > Mirounga leonina. The sequence goes on from NW_023270865.1 coordinate 12,750,776, forward strand.
ATTCCCTGCATATTCTCAGACCACTATGCTTTAAAACTGGAACTCAATCACAAGAAAAAATTTGGCAGAAATTCAAACACTTGGAAGCTAAAGACCACTCTGCTCAAGAATGTTGGGTCAACCAGGAAATCAAAGAAGAACTTAAACAATTCATGGAAATCAATGAGAATGAAAACACATCAGTCCAAAACCTATGGGATACTGCAAAGGCGGTCCTAAGGGGGAAATACATAGCCATCCAAGCCTCACTCAAAAAAAACCAGAAAAATCCGATTTCACCAACTAACTCTACACCTTAAAGAACTAGAGAAAAAGCAACAAATGATGCCTAAGCCATGCATTAGAAGAGAAATAATTAAAATTAGAGCAGAAATCAATGAATTAGAAACCAGAAACACAGTAGATCAGATCAACGAAACTAGAAGTTGGTTCTTTGAAAGAATTAATAAGATCGATAAACCACTGGCCAGATTTATCCAGAAGAAAAGAGAAAGGATCCAAATTAATAAAATTATGAATGAAAGGGGAGAGATCACGACTAACACCAAGGAAATAGAAACAATTATTAGAAATTATTATCAACAACTATATGCCAATAAACTGAGCAATTTGGATGAAATGGAGGCCTTCCTGGAAACCTATAAGCTGCCAAGACTGAAACAGGAAGAAACTGATAACCTGAATAGGCCAATAACCAGTAACGAGATTGAAGCAGTGATCAAAAACCTCCCAAAAAACAAGAGTCCGGGGCCTGATGGATTCACTGGGGAATTTTACCAAACATTCAAAGAAGAAATAATACATATTCTACGGAAGCTGTTTCAAAAAATAGAAACAGAAGGAGAACTTCCAAACTCATTCTATGAGGCCAGCATTACCTTAATCCCCAAACCAGGCGAAGACCCCATCAGAAAGGAGAATTTCAGACCTATATCCCTGATAAATATGGATTCCAAAATCCTCAATAAAATCCTAGCTAATAGGATCCAACAATACATTAAAAGGATCATCTACCATGACCAAGTGGGATTTATCCCCGGGATGCAAGGCTGGTTCAACATTCGCAAATCAATCAGTGTGATAGAACACATTAATAAGAGGAGGGAGAAGAACCATATGGTCCTCTCCATTGATGCAGAAAAAGCATTTGACAAAATACAACATCCTCTCCTGATTAAAACTCTTCAGAGTATAGGGATAGAGGGAACATTCCTCAAGTTCATAAAATCCATCTGTGAAAAACCCACAGTGAATATCATCCTCAATGGGGAAAAGCTGAGAGCCTTTCCCTTAAGATCAGGAACACGTCAAAGATGCCCACTCTCGCCACTGTTGTTCAACATAGTACTAGAAGTCCTAGCAACAGCAATCAAACAACAAAAAGAAATAAAAGGTATTCAAATTAGCAAAGAAGTCAAACTCTTTTTGCAGACGACATGATACTTTATGTGGAAAACCCAAAAGACTCCATCCCCAACTTACTAGAACTCATCCAGCAATTCAGTAATGTGGCAGGATACAAAATCAATGCACAGAAATCCACTGCTTTCTTATACACTAACAACGCAACTGTAGAAAGGGAAATTGAGAAACGATTCCATTTACAATAGCACCAAAAACCATAAGATACCGCGGAATAAACCTAAGCAAAGAGGTAAAAGATCTATACTCTAGGAACTACAAAACACTCATGAAAGAAATTGAAGAAGACACAAAAAGAGGGAAAAATATTCCATGCTCATGGATCGGAAGAATAAACATTGTTAAAATGTCTGTGCTACCCAGAGCAATCTATACCTTCAATGCCATCCTGATCAAGATTCCAATGACATTTTTCAAAGTGCTGGAACAAACAATCCTAAAATTTGTATGGAATCAGAAAAGACCCCGAATCGCCAAGGAAATGTTGAAAAAGAAAAACAAAGCTGGGGGCATCACGTTGCCCGATTTCCAGCTATATTACAAAGCAGTGATCACCAAGACAGCATGGTACTGGCACAAAAACAGACATATAGACCAATGGAACAGAATAGAGAACCCAGATATGGACCCTCAACTCTGTGGTCAAATAATCTTTGACAAAGCAGGAAAAAACATGCAATGGAAAAAAGACAGTCTCTTCAATAAATGATGCTGGGAAAATTGGACAGCCACATGCAGAAGAATGAAACTTGACCATTCTCTAACACCATTCACAAAGATAAACTCAAAGTGGACGAAAGACCTCAATGTGAGACAGGAATCCATCAAAATCCTAGAGGAGAACAGAGGCAGTAACCTCTTTGACATCGCCCACAGCAACTTCTTTCAAGATACATCTCCAAAAGCTAGTGAAACAAAAGCAAAAATGAACTTTTGGGACTTCATCAAGATAAGCTTCTGCACAGCAAAGGAAACAGTCAACAAAACAAAGAGGCAATCCACAGAATGGGAGAAGATATTTGCAAATGACACTACAGATAAAGGGCTGGTATCCAAGATCTATAAAGAACTTCTCAAACTCAACACCCCAAAAACGAATAATCAAGTCAAAAAGTGGGCAGAAAACATGAAAAGACACTTCTCTGAAGAAGACATACAAATTGCTATCAGACACATGAAAAAATGTTCATCATCATTAGCCATCAGGAAAATCCAAATCAAAACCACATTGACATACCAATTACACCAGTTAGAATGGCAAAAATGGACAGGGAAAGAAACAACAAATGTTGGAGAGGTTGTGGAGAAAGGGGAACCCTCTTACACTGTTGGTGGGAATGCAAGTTGGTACAGCCACTTTGGAAAACAGTGTGGAGGTTCCTAAAAATTTTTAAAATAGAGTTACCCTATGACCCAGCAATTGCACTACTGGGTATTTACCCCAAAGACACAGATATAGTGAAAAGAAGGGCCATATGCACCCCAATGTTCATAGTAGCAATGTCCGCAATAGCCAAACTGTGGAAAGAGCCGAGATGCCCTTCAACAGATGAATGGATAAAGAAGATGTGGTCCATATATACAATGGAATATTACTCAGCCATCAGAAAAGATGAATACCCAACCTTTACATCAACATGGATGGGACTGGAGGAGATTATGCTAAGTGAAATAAATCAAGCAGAGAAATTCTATTATCATATGGTTTCACTTATTTGTGGAACATAAGGAATAGCATGGAGGACACTAGGAGAAAGAAGGGAAAAATGAGCGGGGGTGGAATTGGAGGGAGAGATGAACCATGAGAGACTATGGACTCTGAGAAACAAGCAGGGTTTTAGAGGGGAGAGGAGAAGGGGGATTGGTTAGCCCAGTGATGGGTATTAAGGAGGGCACATACTGCACGGAGCACTGGGTATTATACGAAAACAATGGATCGTGGATCACCACATCAAAAACTAATGATGTATTGTATGGTGACTAACATAACATAATAAAATTAAAAAAAAAAAATCAGGACTCAAATCCTAGATTTCTGACATGAGTAACTAGAGGAAGAGTGGTTTGGCAGAGGTGGAAACAATGGTGAGTTGGAAATGTTAAATCTGAGATCATGTGAAGGCCTCTAGAAGATGTTGACAAGGCAGTTGATTGTAAGAGTCTCTGGAACTCAAGAGAGAGCTCAGTGAGAGAGGAAAAAATGTTGGGGATATCAACATGCAGGGGTATTTAAAGCTATGAGAATTAACGAGATCAGTTACAGGGAAGAATTGTGAGAAGTAAGCTGTGGGACATTCCAACATGAAAAGAAGGGCAGAGATAATAGATTCATCAAGAGAGTAAAAGGGAAGATGCCAATGAGGTAAATGGAAAACAAGAAGTTGAGTCATAGAAGGCAAAGTGCTTTAAGATGTATAGAGTGGCTGTGTTGAATGCACTGAAAGTTGAAATAAAATGAGTATCAAGAAATTTACATTGGTTCCGGCAAGATGAAAGTCAACAGTGACTTTGCACAAGAGAACTTTCAGGGGGTGGGGAGAGTGAATAGGGACAAAGCCTAAATAGGGGGGATTAAAAAGATAATTAGAGGCATAAAAAAAACCTAAGAATGGAAACAACAGGCAACTCCTGCAAGGAATTTGCTTTAAGGTGAACAGATAAGTGGGGCAGTTCCTGGAGGAGATTGGAAGATCAAGGAGGGACTTTTTTTTGGTAACTTCTGATTTACTGTAGGATGAGATGTGTTCCTTTGGGGAGGTAACAATTGACGATGTAGGAGAGAGAGACAATAGGTGTAGGTTCAAAGTCCTTAAGCAGTGAGCTAGGCTAGGATCCAGGTGCAGGAGGAGAGGTGGGCCTAAGACAGAAGCACACACCCTCCATCAGGTCAACAGGACAACAGGCAGAATGGCGTGATTTAGGCAATGTGAGGTTGATAGATCTGCTGGAACAAAATTAGATTGTTCTCTTCTGCCTTTGCTTCTATTTTCTAAGTGCAATGTGGAGTAGGATAATCAGTTTGGGAAGAGAGGAGAAAATGTGAAACAGTTGTCTCCGAGAATGAGAGACTTCACTGGTTAAGGAAATACAGCATATTTCTGAGGTCTCATTGAGATTCTTGTGGTCATGTGTTTTCTCCAGGCACAGTCAGCTGTTCTGGTGCAGGTGTGGAGCAGGTGTCAAGAGCTGAGCTTAACCGGAGTTGGTGTTTTACTAGTCAAGTACAAAGGAGGGAGTGAGGGATTGAGTGTATTTGTAAGGGAGTCATTGCAGTCAGTAGAATGTAATGAATGCTAAGCTTCCTAAGAAGGAAAGTATGGATATTAGAGGGAGAAGGGACAGTAAAGAAGAGGTAGGTCAGTTGATTAGAGGTCTTCTTAGAGTGGAAGAGTTCTTGGACCCCGAGTTCTAGGGTCAATGACTCAGGAAGTGAGGAGGCAGTATCAGGGTATGAGACCCTCAAGATCAAGAGGGTGGTGGTGTCTCAGTTACTAGTTATGACAAAACCTGGAGTACAACCATTCTCTAGTGCTGAGTGAGCTATATATATGGTAACCCTAGCCGTGTGTGGCCATGAAGGACTGATACTTGATGGCTCATTCAAATTGAAATATGCTATAAGCATAAAATACACATTAAGTTTCAATGACTTGGTATAAAAACATAAAACATATCATTAATATTTTTATGTTTATCACATATTGAAATGATAGTATTTTGAATATTGGGCCAATAAAATATATCATGAAAATTAATTTCACTTTTTTCTTAACTTCTATAATGTGGCTACTGTAACATTTAAAATTAGTTCACATTTGTGGCTCAGATTTTATTTCCATTGGATTCCACTCTTCCAGAGTGGTTGTCATGGGGCGAGAAAAGATGTCTGGAAGGAAGGTAAAGGTAGTGAGATGCCACCTGTTGGAGAAAAAGACTGTGGACCAGGGAACAAAAACCTCAATGAATGATGACGTGACTGGGATGTTGGTCGATGACTACCACCAGGAAAATTAGCAGATGGTGGGTTCTGACCAGAGGTTTAGGGATTTTTGAGGGAGAGGAGAAGAGACAGTGTTTATAAGTAGCAATAAGGAACAAAAGGTCTACTACCCCACTGCCAGGTCAAGTGGTACACAGTGTGTATAAGAAAAACAGCACCATATGAAGGGTTTACAAGGAAATCAGAGTCCTTAGGGAAAATTTTAGTTGGATCATGAAGGTCAAAGTTTGTACAGAGAAGAGCTGTTAAAGATATAGGATTTTGCTAATGGCAGACAGTTCATTATTGCCAGTAGGTGGGCGATTCAGAGAACTGTGTGACTGGTTGGATTTGGGGAGGTATGGGAAATAGTGTCCTGGTAAGGATGGATAACCTGGAAAACTTGGATCTCTACTGACTTGGAAAGCACGATAATTAGACCCGATGCTCACATAAAGTATACAGATGATCTGGTCTACCTCTCAGCTCTCTTTTGGGCTCAGTCTTTCAGCACTCATAGGGGTAAGAGAGGTGGTATCATTGCATGGTGGGCATCACTGTGTGTTCTTACCATGAACACAAGCAGTTCAAAGAGCGGTGGATGGCAATTGTGAAGAAATTTAGGTGGGTCCTAAATCCAGAGATTGGTATTCTTATAAGAGGAGAGACACAAAGAGAAGAAGGCAGTGTGAAGATGGAGGCTGAGATTGGAATACATCCAGAGATTGCATCTACAATCTAAAAAACACTGAGGATTATTGGCAGCCACCTAGGAGAGAGGCATGAGACATTTCTCTCTCAGCTATTCCAGGAAGAACCAACCCTATTGACATCATAATCTTGGACTTTTGGCCTCCTGAGCTGTGGAAGAACAAATTTCTTTTGTTCTAAACCACCCAGTTTGTGTTAATTTGTTACAGCAGCACTAAGAAATTAAAACACTTGACAATAACCTTACTGGGGAAAGGGACAAGGGCTTCAGAGATACATTCTGAGGATCACCCATGACACGAAGGCATGTCATCAGCAGTTCATAAATGTCTTCTGAATTTCAAATTTCAAACCACTTCTCAAGTCTAGGTGTGCAAAGTTTCTCAGACCCCTAAACTATTCGTACAGAGAAAAGTTCAGGAAGCCACTTAAAGCCATTTCCCTACTCCAGTAGACATGATGCAAGTGACATAGAAATTGAGCAACATTGTTTCAACCACTAGAACACATGAAGATAAATCCCTTAATTCACCCCATTTCTCCCTGATAGTGTTTGTAGAGTTGGAACACTGCATACGCTTTTTCCAAATGGCTGTTCCATCGAGGCCAAGTCCCTTATTACCTTGAGAAAAGCAAGTTCAGGAATTCTATTAAAGTTCTGAAAAATGTTAACCTCCCTCCACCCAAGCATTTTTATAAAGTCCCACTTTAGAATGGGAGAGTGGAACACAGCCATAGTAGTGACATTAAGCTTGGTATTGACAAAGCCATTTTCTACCAAATGACCTCTGAATCTTACTTTCTGGTTGGGAAAAGGCGACAGTTGTAGGTTGACAGCTGGACTATGTTCTCTTGAATTAAAGTAGTGCTTTTTTGCCAAAATGATGTTCTTCACTAATAGGGCTTTAATGTTAAAGACAAATTATTTAGAAGATTTTTTTTTCCTATCAGCTGTCTAACCAGGTTCTCTTCCCACTGCAGGAAGGCACAAAAGGAAATATAACATATTCTTGTAGGTGGGGAGGGGAGACCTGGAGACCATGAGTCACTGTTCAACCCAAAAATGCTTTGGGGAAAATAAAGTGGAACCATTAAACGGACACAAAGAATGTTTCAGTGCTGGTTGCGGGGGTGGGGGGGGGCAGAAATTGGGGCGAAGCCACCTCCTATCCTTCCCCCAGCTTCACCCAAGCATGAGTGTAGATACAATCTCTTCATTCTAGCGTGTCCCCACCTGCCATCCTACATCTGGTATCTTTCACTTTGAGGACAAAAGGGAAAACGAAAAGAAGGGAAGAGTGATATAATCAGAACAACAGGAGCAGAAAATGAGGGGCTAAGGCTTACTTCAGAGGAAAGCAATATAATAAAAGTTGCCAAAAGAAAGCGGTGCTTTCCCCCTCCCCATCTCCACCTCAAATATTGGTGTATGGGCAACCGGAGAGACTTCAAGAGCACCACTGGAAGCAATGCAGAGAGCCCTGTGATGAACACCTTGCTCTGTCAACCCTCTCAAGACTGCTCCCAATAACCCTGCCCCAGACAGGAACAGCACGGATCCTCTTCCTCCCCTTTCCAGGTTCATGATCATTGGACAGACAAAAGGATCCACAGGTAATGCTGATTAAATTGATTGTATAATATATTCATCATTCTTCTGTTCCAAGCTTTTTTTTTGCACCTTTCTCTACTAATATGTCTATTAAGCAATACTTTTTAAATCAACAACACATTTACACATTAACATGAGAGAGTCCTGCAGAGTTGTAAGCTGCAGAAGATCATTCCAGTGATAATACGACTGCTTAAAATATTTGGGGGCCCCTTTCATGAAATTACTTTTAAATCCTTTGTTAATTCTCTAGAATTTTGGTAGTAATAGAAATTTAACCTCTGAGTATGGATGAGCTTTCTGGATAAAATCAGAAGTCACTTAGAAGGACAATGGAGTTTGAGATGAGTGATCAGATTAGGTAATACCATTTTTGTACAAAAAACAGATTCCCAGAAAATATGCCATGACCTAATGGAAAATGCCCATAACTGGTATAATTAATTTTTTTTTTTTTTTTTTTTTTTTTTTTAGAGACTGAGAAAGAGAGAGCAAGCAGTGGTGGGAGAGGTGAGGGCAGGAGTAGAGGGAGAGGAAGAGAGAGAATCTTAAGCAGGCTCCACACCCAGTGTGGAGTTGGACACGGGGCTCAATCTTACGACCCTGAGATCATGACCTGAGCCGAAATCAAGAGTTATTGGCTTAGCCGACTGAGCCACCCAGGCACCCCAGCATAATTACTTTGGATAACAATCGGTCGACTTCTAGTAGAGTTGTAGATATACAGACCTATTCCTGGGCAACAATCCTAGAATGCACGCAGGTGGAAACCCAAGGAGATAAATCAAATGAATGATATGTACGACGTTGTTTACAGTGGCGGACAGGCCTATTTCTACAGCGTAATACTACAGTAGCCGAAGCTACGTGTATCAACATGGATGAATCTTAAAAACATAATTTTTAACAACAGAAAAAATGTTTCGGATGGATACATACAGTAGGATGAAATTTATAGAAGGTTTTAAAAATCTGTAAAACAACTATAAATTGTTTATGGATACATACATATTAATGAAAGTATTCACATGCATGTGAATGATAAACAACAAATTTAGGGAGAGTACTTAACTGGAGAGGGAGGAAGGACCATGGGAAAGAGGAGGCATATATTATCTATCCTATCTATAGGGTTTTATTTCTTAGGGGAAAAAAGGAAAGGAAATTTTGAGCAAATAGGGAATAGTAGTACAATTTGACAATTTGATGAAAATCTGAGTGTTCATTATATTAGAACACACGTTTCCAATTGTTTGAAATATTCATTTGGGGGGGGAACAAAGATAATCAGTGAAATACTTCAGTTTTTTGAGTCAACAGAATCAGACTTTCAAATTTCAGACAATATGGGCTATTTTGCTCTTGCCAGATAAATTCTGCAACATCCAGGACAGCAATAGCCACAAAATACATCAATATTTTGGGGTACCTGTGTGGCTCAGTTGTTAAGCATCTGCCTTCGGCTCAGGTCATGATCCCAGGATCCTGGGATTGAGGCCCACATCGGGCTCCCTGCATCGGGCTCCCTGCTCCGCAGGAAGCCTTCTTCTCCCTTTTCCACTCCCCCTGCTTGTGTTCCCTCTCTCACTGTGACTCTCTCTGTCAAATAAATAAATAAAATCTTTAAAAAAAATACACCAATATTTTCCTCACTTACTAGTAGTTAAGTGTACTTTTTGGAATTTTAGAATATAGGTTTTGGCATATTTTTCCAAGTCATTTTGGGAGCATCCTATTCAGATAATATTTTCTTGCAGAAGATTGGGATAAATGCAGATTTTCAATATTAAAAAAAAAATCAATGACCATGCCCAATACCATTTTGCAGAAACTTTCCTTAATTCAATTAGCCTTTCAGACTGAGTCTATTCTACTTCTTAAACACTGTACAGTTGATGTCTATCTGAATCAAATGAATCAGTGACCCTTCCAAAGCCTCTCACTGGGTCTTGGAGTGGTTAAACCATTCGTTTATTCAACAAATATTTGCTGAACAATTATTATGCACTAGGCAGTGACCAAAATAAACACAAAAAAACTCTGCCTTCAGAAAACTATCTGGTAAAGGAAATGAGAAGTGCCATGGAGATTTTTCTTTTATTTATTTATTTTAAGATTTTATTTATTTATTTGAAAGAGAGAGAATGAGAGAGAGAGAGAGAGCACATGAAGTGGGGAGGGTCAGAGGGAGAAGCAAACTCCCCGCCGAGCAGGGAGCCTGATGCGGAACTCGATCCCGGGACTCCAGGATCATGACCTGAGCCGAAGGCAGTCGCTTAACCAACTGAGCCACCCAGGTGCCCCGAGATTTTTCTTTTAAAGACAGGGCTGAAAAGGAAAATTGGAAGCTGCAGGAGGGCGAAAACAGATTTTAAATTTAGGTACAATTGCCAGGATAGACCTTCCAGAAAAAGTGTGGTTTGTACAAAGGACTGAGAAGAGCTGAGGAACCAAGCTATGTACTTTTCTGGTACATTTCAGGAAGAGGGGATTCCAGTGCAGAAGCCCAAATGTAGGAACTTGTCTAGACTGTTCTAGAGAATATAAGGAAACCATTGTGGTTGGAGCAGAGGGACAAAGGAAAAGAGGAATAAGATGAAATGTGAGACAGACATCCAAGACTGAGGCTTGGGTGAGGTCTTGAGCACAAAATTGAGAAGCACCAAAAACTCAGTACTCAAGAAGATAATGGTTTACAGCAATATCCTTTAAAAATCAAATGAATACCAAAAAAATTCATGATGGACAAATGTCAAAAATTTAAACGCAGATATGATCTGCATTTAATTTACTGATTTTACCTTTTGCCTCAGAACCCACTGTGGGTCAACCTGGGACTGGTACTGATCCTGTCTTTAAAAAATTGTGATATGTGGGGGTGCCTCGATGGCTCAGTCGGTGAACCGTCTGCCTTCGGCTCAGGTCATGATCCCATGGTCTTGGGATCAAGCCCTGCATTGGGATCCCTGCTCAGTGGGAAGTCTGCTTCTCCCTCTCCCTCTGTCCCTCCTTCCGGCTTGTGCTTATTCTCTCTCTCTCTGTCAAATAAATAAAATCTTTTAAAAACCTGTGATATATGGGGCGCCTGGAAGGCTCAGTCAGTTGGGCATCTGACTTCAGCCCAGGTCATGATCTCAAGCTCCTGGGACTGAGCTCCTCGTCAGGCTCCTCACTCAACAGGGAGTCTGCTTCTCCCTCTTCCACTGTCCCTCCCCCTGCTCGTGCTTGCTCTCTCTCTCTCCTCAAATAAATAAAATCTTCAAAAAATTGTGGTATGTGAAGATGGATAAAGAAGATGTGATTTATATACATATGTAAATGTAAATATCTATATGTATATAGATTATATAATGGAATACTATTTAGCATTGAAAAGGAATGAAATCTTGCCATTTGCTAAAACATGGATGGAGCTAAGAGAGCATAATGCTAAGTGAAATAAATCCAGTCGGAGAAAAACAAATACCATATGATCTCACTCATATTTGGAATTTAAGAAACAAAACAAAGCAGCAAAGGTGAAAGAAGAGAAAGAAAAAGAGACGAACTGATGGTTATCAGAGGGGAGGTGGGGGGGGAGGGTGAAATAGGTGATGGGATTAAGGAGTGTACTTGCTGTGATGAGTAGGGGGTGTTGTATGGAAGTGTTGAATCACTATATTGTATGCCTGAAACTAATAACAACACTGTATGTTAACTACACTGGAATTAAAATTTTTAAAACATTTTCTTTACATTCATTTTTTTCCATTCATTTAGCTTTTGAAAAATATTTCAGTGAAATATTACTTACATTGGCATCCCCTTAAATTTTGCCCTTGAGACTATTTTAGAAGTTTTTTACTATTTAAATATAGTTGACACACAATGTTACATTAGTTTCAGGTGTACAACATAGTGATTCAACAAGTCTCTACATTATATGCTTACCACCATAAGTGTAGTAATTGTCATCATACAACTTTATTACAATGTTATTGACTACCCCTATGTTGTACTTTTTTGTTTCTATGACTTATTTATTTTGTAACTAGAAGTTTGTACCTCTTAATCACCTTCACCTATTTTGCCCATCTCCTCACCCCCCTCTTCTCTAGCAACCACCAGTTTGTTCTATTTATGAATCTGTTTCTGGTTTATTTGTTTTGTTTTTTAAATTCTACATGTAAGTGAAATCATAAGATATTTGTCTTTCTCTGACATTTCACTTAGTATTATACTCACCCATTCCTTAGGTTGCCTTTTAGTCTTGTTGATTGTTTCCTTTGCTGTGCAGAGCTTTTTATTTTGATGAAGTCCCAATAGTTTATTTTTGCTTTTGTTTCCTTTGCCTCAGGAGACATATCTAGAAAAATGTTGCTATGGCTAATGTCAGAGACATCACTGCTGTGCTCTCTTCTACAGTTTTTATTGTTTCAGGTCTCATGTTTAGGTCTTGAATCCGTTTTGACTTTACTTTTGTGTATGGTGTAAGAAAGTGGTCCAATTTCATTCTTCTGCATGTAGCTGTCCAGTTTTCCCAACACCATTTGTTGAAGAGACTGTCCTTCTTTTCCCCATTAGATACTCTTTCCTGCTTTGTTAAAGATTGACCATATAGTTGTGGGTTTACTTCCAGGCTTTCCATTCTGTTCTTCTGATCTCTGTGTCTATTTTTGTGACAGAATCATACTGTTTTGATGACTACAGCTTTGTAATATAACTTGAAGTCTAGAATTGTGATGCCTCCAGCTTTGCATTGCTTTGATTTTTCAAGACTGCTTTGGCTATTCATGGTCTTTAGCGGTTTCAATAATTTTTAGTATTGTTTGTTCTAGGTCTGTGAAAAATGCTGTTGGTATTTTAATAGGGATTGCATTAAATCGGTAGATGGCTTTGGGTAGATTAGACATTCTAACAATATTTATTCTTCCAATCCATGAGCATGGAATGTCTTTCCATTTCTTTGTGTCATCTTCAATTTCTTTCATCAATGTTTTATAGTTTTCAGAGTACAGGTCTTTCACCTCTTTGGTTAGGTTTACTCCTAGGTATCTTACTATTTTTAGTGTAATTGTAAATGGGATTGTTTTCTTAATTTATCTTCCTGCTGCTTCATTATTAATGTATAGAAATGCAACAGATTTCTGCACTGATCTTTTGAATTTCCTGGCTCAGTCCTGGAATAAGTCATTTCTCCAAAGCTCTGGTTACTTTGATTTCAGAATATTATTAAAAACCAAGATCTGGCTGGTAGGTGGACTCACTGCTCCTGGGGTACTCCCCTGTCTTTTAAAAACCCAGTATGACAGGGGAAGTAATTCCTGATCATAACATTACTTTATCCCTAGAGACTTTAATTGATATGTCTAATAATTTATCCTTAGTTTACTGAAACCCATGCATAATTTGGTATTAAATCTTTGCACTTTGAACAATTACTTTTATGAGGACAAAGAAAAACATGCCCTTAAATTCAGCAGACTGGCCAGCTACAGGGCCACATCTGCTCTGTCAAATGTAACTAGAAATGGCTGTGACAGTCATTCCGCCCTCCTTCCCTAAATCACAAGGAAAATTCAGCATTATTCTTTATACATGTCACATTCAACCAAAACCAAGACACGTCATGGGATGTTGGGTCCTTATATAATTTCACTGATCATATAAAGGGAGAGGCATTTGACAGGGATAAATGTCTCCACCTGTGCCCAAAATAAACCCAACTGCAGCCAACTTCCCTCAGTCCCTCACAGACTTTACTGGTATTGATCCCTTATTACTACATCACTTTGTTACCTCTAAGACCATTTTGGCCCTTACCTATGGTTCTTCTTACATTATTTATCTTATCCTACCCTCATTAAGACAACACCGAAGGCCCTTCCTGGTCATGTGACAATAATCATCCATGTATTTGAATTGTTTCACCATAAGGAGTCATCACTATACTTAACCTTTATGCATGGAGGTGGAGTAACTGAATTCCAAAGCTTTTCTGGAAAGTGAAGCAAACCAATTTTATGTCTGTTAAAATTGCAGACATTAAGGGGTGCCTGGGTGGCTCAGTCAGTTAAGCAGCCAACTCCTGATTTTGGCACAGGTCATGATCTCATGGGTCGTGAGAGTGAGCCCCTTGGTGGGCTTCGCACTCAGTGGGGAGTCTGCTTGAGATTCTCTCCCTCTCCCCCTCCCCACACTTGCACACCCTCTCTCTCTCAAATAATCTTTTAAAAATTTAAAAATAAAAGAAAATTACAGACATTAATTTAAATATTGTTACAAATGATGACCAAATAGTATTAAAAAAAGTTTTTTAGAAATTAAAGGCTACATTCCAGAGGTCATGATAATCCCTGAAGTTCAGTTTCAATGACCTTTTCCCCTGTTAGGATTTATTACAGTGATGGCATAGAGCATTTTATTCTCCTAAATGGTTTTTAGCCTCTAACTTTATTTAAACAGTTACTTTTAGATAGCTATGCCATTTAGAATTCCTATATCTGCACCTCAGCTGTCCAGATGTATTTTGACAGTAGAATAACTGGTCAGGAAGAACTGTAGTTCCAAGCCCTCGCATTTTTTTTTTATTTTATTATGTTATGTTAATCACCATACATTATATCATTCGTTTTTGATGTAGTGTTCCATGATTCATTGTTTCCGTATAACACCCAGTGCTCCATTCAATACGTGCCCTCTTTAATACCCATCACCAGGCTAACCCATCCCCCCACCCCCCTCCCCTCTAGAACCCTCAATCTGTTTCTCAGAGTCCACAGTCTCTCATCGTTCGTCTCCCACTCCGATTTCCCCCCCTTCATTTTTCCCTTCCTACTATCTTCTTTTTTTTTAACCTATAATCTATTATTTGTTTCAGAGATACAGGTCTGTGATTCAACAGTCTTACACAATTCACAGCACTCACCATAGCACATACCCTCCCCAATGTCTATCACCCAGCCACCCCATGCCTCCCAACCCCCAGCCCTCCAGCAACCCTCAGTTTGTTTCCTAAGAATGCCTCACATCATATGATACATGTCTTTCTCTGATTGACTTATTTCGCTCAGCATAATATCCTCCAGTTCCAACCACGTCACTGCAAATGGCAAGATTTCATTCCTTTTGATGCCAAGCCCTCACTTTTTAATGAGAAAATGGTTACAACAGTTTTTGGCAGAAAAGAGACAAGTGATCCTGAGTCTGCCCTTTGGAGGTGAAGAGTATGTTTATTCCCTAGACTGTGATGACAGTAACATGAGTATATACAGATGTCCAAACTCACCAAATTGTACACATTGATTATGTGCTGCCTTTTGTACACTAATCATACCTCAGTCAAACTATAAAAGTAATACTGTATCTGCCTTGAAAGTGTATGCTACCTCTTAACTTTTAAAGCAATTTCAACTTGGTAGGAAATAAGCATGTGCTATGGTTTGAATGGCTATGTCTCTCCAAATTTATATGTTGAAATCCTAACCCCCAAAGTTGATGGTATTAGGAGGTAGGACCTATGAAAGGTGATTAATTCCTGATAGAATTAGTCCTCTTATAAACGAGGCTCCATAGAAACCCCTTGCCCCTTCCACCATGAGAGGACACAGTGAGGAGGTGCCAGCTATGAACCAGGAGGAGCTCTCTCACCAGACCATGCCCATGTCGGCACCCTGAACTTGGACTTCCAGCCTCCGAAACCATGAGAAATAAACTTCTGTTGTGTATGAGCCACCAGTCTCTGTTATTCCGTGATAGCAGCCCAAATAGACTAAGACAGCATGCCATTTAAAAATTAAAATTTCTTCTCTGCAAAGAAGGCAGTTGTCTGTGAGATTTCCTTGAGCTTCTTAAATATATAGGGCAGAACCCACCGGGAGGAGATCTCAACGGTAGTCAGCTAATTCTGAACTTTGAGTTGAATTTTACTTATGCACAAGCCACGGTGAAAACAGAAGGTCTGAGAGCTGGAAGCAGATCATCTCAAAGCACCCAGGAGCTCCTGTGGACATTCACCACCTTTCCGAAGTTCAAGTCAGATGTTTCTATTTTCAGTCCTTGTGTCTAAGAGAAAAAGAGAAGTGTAGGGGTGTGTGTGTGTGTGTGTGTGTGTAATTTTAGAGCCAATGTCGTCTTATTGTGAGAGGCATGGATAGGAATGGGAAGACTTTTTCTTGACAGCAACACTGCTGTCAATGTCTCTGATGAATCTGGGTGTGAACTCAGTTTTTGTGCTTTCTCTCTTATCACATGTGTCAAGCTCAGGGAAGAGGGCTTCTGAAATCTGTGAATGGCATACTTTATCACATATTACCAATGCTTTGTAATAATTACATTAATTATCTAAGTTGACCACTGGGGGAGTAATAAGAAGTCTCACAGGCCTTCCTGTAAACATTTCTTATGGGGAGATCCCCTGGGTTAGATTATACTATTGCTCTTGTTCATTCTCTGCCCTCCTTGTGAGAGCACGCTACAATCCTGCCTGTTGCCATGTTATTTATAATGCTTCCCTGTGGAGTTTATTTTCCTGTCTGTGCTACTTGGCCTTATGGCTTGCTTTGGCCAATGGAACATGAAGAGGAGTGATATGTCATGTCAGCGTCAATGCCTTAAAAGTCATCATATGCTTGTTTTTTTAAGAGATTTCAGGGCTATTTGTTACTGCGGCACACCTAGTGAAAACTGACTGAGATAATCAGTCTGTATCAGATACTTCCTGTATATTACTTTCATCCACTCGGCACTGCCTCATTCTAGCCTTTGCTCAGGCTCCTGGTTGTGCCCATGTTTCTAGCAGCTTCAGGCAAGTTCAATCTGACAGTACCTTGTGTGGACCTGTACACACATCTTTTGATTACTGCCTCAGGAACTTAAAAATGTATGAGGGGGTGTTACCACTCATGAAGCTACCCTTAACAAATGGTAAACTGGAAACAATGAAAAAATATTCCTCCTTTTGTCTCTCATGTAGTCACTTCTTTTTTTCCAAAGATTGATCTCTTCATTCCAGAGAGAGTGTGTGCGTGCACAGGCAAGCACTTGCATGTGTTGGGGGAAAGGCAGAGGGAGAGAATCTTCAAGCAGACTCCCTGGTGAGCATGGAGCCTGAGGTGGCTCGATCCCACAACCCATGAGATCATGACCTGAGCCCAAACCAAGAGTCAGAAGCTCAAATGACTGAGCCATCCAAGTGCCCCTCATGTAGTCACTTCTGAGACACATTTCATAAAGCTCCTCAGCAGTTCGAGCAGAACAGAGCACTGGTACCCAGAGGATTGGCCAACTCAATAATGCATCTCAATATTGCCTTTCTTTTCTTCTCTGTTTCATTCCCTATGTCCTGCATTCCTGCTCCCTGGTATCACAAAGCCAAAGAAAATATCTGCATACTGCGAACTTTGTCTCAGGTTCTGCTCTCAAGGAACACAGGCTCAAACACCGTCCCACTATTCCATTTGCTATAGATTTTGTGGTAAGTGGCACCTGACCACTTTGGCTCTCTGCCCAAAACTTGGCTACTTTTTTTTCAAAATTTCAATGTTTCCCTGCCTCTGTTGATTCTATATGATGTGAACATTCAAAGTATTTTCAGTCCATAAGGGCATCACCATTCCTTTTACAATGTGACCTGTGGAATAAGTAAATGTTCTCAGCAGTCTAACTGAATAATCCAAATTTGGAAAGAAAGTATTTTAGAAGTCCTTAAATTTGTCTTAGAGGGGCCCACTGGACTTCCCTGCCTGTCTGAATCATTATGTAGCTGCTGGATCACTCTGTTCCAAAACTCTGATCTTATCTTTAACGTAAATGAGTCCTGTCACCTTTGCACATGTGTGCACTTCTGCCATCCCACAAATACATACAATTACTAGGATATATTCCTCTGGACAGCATTTCTTCCATCTAAATAAAATCAACCTGAATGTTCACAAATGGCTCCCAATGGGGAGGATAAACTTCTCTGTCATCACAGCTTTGCACAAATGTGCACCTGCTGTGCAGGATGGCTCTGGTAGTCGTATAGAGCCACAGGGGAAGAGCGTGTATATCATGATGTTATCCCATCCCCTACCCCACTTTGCTTCCGTGTGCCAAGCCGTGAAGTGCAAGAGCAAGGGGAGAATACAGCCAAGTGGCTGTCTGGAAAGCCCCCAGATAATTCAGTGATTCCAAGTACTTCCTACAAGTCTACAAACTGTGTGTGCATGCGTGTGGGCTCCGAGTCTCCCAATCCTGTGTGTGTGTGTGTGTGCACGCACACGCACGCACATGCACAGTTCTGTATATGCACACGTGTGTCTATGCATGCCTTGCATAAGCGTGTGCACATGGGTGTGTATGTGCACACATGCACTCACACACACGTGTCCACAGCATTAAGAATGAGGCCTGGCCAGAGTCTTGGCTGAGCTTTTAACCACAACAGCTATTTTGGAACAGCTGTGCCAGTGACTAATGTGTTCACAATCGTCTACAGGCGATACGCATGCTAACAGACTTTAGAGGAGGAGGCTGCATGCTAGACTGACGGCAACCTGTTTTGCTATTGGGGCAGAACACACAGAAGGCAGACAACTTCTCCCTTCCTCATGCTGACGACAGACAGCACAGACAGAGAGCAACTCTTCTGGGGAGTCTGGGTGACAGGACCCATTCACTTCAAAGAGGAGGTCAGGGGTTTTGATTCGGACAGGGGGGCACATCTCATGGGTCCTCCCTCCTAGGCAAAATTGCAAGCAATGCCTTTTCTGCGCTTTGTGTCAATATAAATTTCTCTCTCCCCCCCCTTTTTTTAGTCTTTGGGGTTTTTTGTTTGTTTGTTTGTTTGTTTTAAAGATTTTATTTATTTATTTGACAGAGAGAGAGACAGCTAGAGAGGGAACACAAGCAGGGGGAGTGGGAGAGGGAGAAGCAGGCTTCCTGCTGAGCAGGGAGCCCGATGCGGGGCTCGATCCCAGGACCCTGGGACCAGGACCTGAGCCAAAGGCAGCCGCTTAATGACTGAGCCACCCAGGCGCCCCAGTCTTTGGGTTTTTTGGTTTTTTTTTTCACTCCTTTGTTAAACACAAGTTTTTACTTTTATTTATTATTTTTTTTATTTTTAAGATTTTATTTATTTATTCATTAGAGACAGAGAGAGAGAGGCAGAGGAAGAAGCAGTCTCCCAAGGAGCAGGGAGCCCGATGCGGGACTCGATCCCAGGACCCCGAGATCATGACCTGAGCCGAAGGCAGACGCTCAACCATCTGAGCCACCCAGGCGCCCACAAGTTTTTACTTTTAAAATGAATATGCTTAATAATGCATACAGTCATAATTGCCTTATGGTACTTAACTATCTCTTATCACAGAGAGTTGTATGATACCTTTTAAATCCTTAGAAGATTTTATTTTATTTTTAAAGATTTTACTTACTTGCTTACCTATTTATTTAGAGTGCATGAGCAGGGGAAAGGGGCAGAGAGAGAGGGAGAGAGAGAATCTTGAGAATCTCAAGCAGACTCTGCACTGAGCACGGAGCCCATGGTGGGGCTCAACCTCACAGCCCTGAGATCAAGACCTGAGCCGAAATCAAGAATCGAACACTTAGCCAACTGAGCCACCCATATGCCCCTCCTTAGAAGATTTTAGATAACTATAAACTATTCACTTTTTAAACAGTGAATTGGTTTTAAGTTCCAAATTTCATTAGGGGCTTTAGAAAAATATAGTTAAATTAACATTAGAAATAATACTATTATTTGATATTAAGAATCTTTTTTAAAAAATGACACTTGAAATATTTTCCCAGATAATTTAGGTGGGCTGTTTTTACAGGAGCACATAATTTGTGACATTGAGTCTCACAAGAAACATTGTGTAAAAATGATAGTTACTTAAATTATAATTTAACCTAGCTAAACTCCCGGGTTGACATTTATATATTCTTAAATATTTACATAGGTAATAATAATGACTGACTTGTAAAACAAATGAACAAAAATTCATTTAATTTAGTCTTTGTACAAAAAAAAAATCCAAATTGTCCTATTTTCACTTTCCTTTATTTTACTATAGCAGTAACTTCCTCTTTCCACAAAAATAAGATATATAGCCATCATTAAAACCAAAACTCACAAAATAATTTGCCAAATGATTCATCTCGATTGGGTATATTAAATGGATCTTAAAATTTAAGTGCTAGAATTTATTTTACCATGCACGATTTCAATCTTCTAATTCCTGGCTTAAAAGTCTTAATATAAACTGTTACTAAATATAGCCTTTCCAATTTATTGTTACTCCAAACAGGCTGTGTTCCCTATAGATATGCCACTGTTAAATTTACAAAATAGGCAAACTCTGCCCCATCTTTTAGATCCAATCAAGATTCACCCAGAATCGGGCTCCCTGCTCTGCGGGAAGCCTGTTTCTCCCTCTCCCACTCCCCCTGCTTGTGTTCCCTCTCTCGCTGTGTCTCTCTCTGTCAAATAAATAAGTAAAATCTTAAAAAAAAAAAAAAGAAGGGCTAGAACAAGTTACACAGAGTCGTAAAAGCTGACCGTCCATACTGATTTTCATTCAGTGAAATCATATGTTGCTTGAAGTTAGCCATGGTGGGAATATTTATACCATAGAAATTAGCAACACTGCAAATCAGGGCTGTTTTTTTTTTTTTCTTTTTTTCTGTGAACGGGTTGATAACCATTTATCAGCACACCACTGATCTAACCTCATTTGTGAAGATCTGAGTTTACCAGGCAGAGCTCGGGTACTAATGGGAAAAGGCGAGGTTACCCAGGGGAACCAAACAATCTTAAAATCTTCAGGTCTTATCAGAAGAGAGTTTATTTCTCCTTCGAGCAGAGTCTGCTATCAGTCTAAGTAGTAATGTGGTAACGCAGAGACTCGGGCATAGAGTCTCCACCACCCTGCAGTGGCACCATCTAGAACACAAGATCTTCGTAGTCAGTGCTGCACTAGAGAACATTAGACTCTCATCTGGAAATCAGTGCTTCGGCGCATTAGGTTCCTACTGATACTACAACAAATTACCACAGACTCAGTGACTTAAGACAACACAGATTTATTATCTTACAGTTCTAGAGGTCAGAGGTCCAAAATGGGTCTTAGTGGGCTACAATCACGGTGTCAACAGAACTACATTCCTCTAGAGCCTCTCAGGAAGAATCCATATGTTTTCTAGCCTCTAGAGACTGAGTACATCCCTTGGCTTGTGGCACTTCCCTCCATCTTCAAAGCCAGCAGCAGACTCCTCAAAATCTCCTGACTTTGGTCCCTGCTCCTGTTGTCACTTTTCCTCTTTCTCTTTCTTCGATCTTTTAAGAATCCTGTGATTACACAGCCCACCCGGAGAATCAAGGATAACTTCTCTGTCTTAAGATCCTTCTCTCTTTTTTTTTTAAGATTTTATTTATTTATTTGACAGAGAGAGACACAGCGAGAGAGGGAACACAATCAGGGGGAGTGGGAGAGGGAGAAACAGGCTTCCCGCAGAGCAGGGAGCCCAATGCGGGGCTCCATCCCAGGACCCTGGGACCATGACCTGAGCCGAAGGCAGACGCTTAACGACTGAGCCACCCAGGCACCCCTTAAGATCCTTCTCTTAATCACATCTGCAAAACCCCTTTTTCCCAATGAGCTAGTGTATCCACAGGTTCCAGAACGTGGATCTCTTCAGGGAGCCATTTTTCTGCCTGATTTAATGGGGTTGATCACAGTGGAGTGACCCTGCTTCCTCAAGAAGAATAAACCAACACTTTCACAGTCTTTAAAAAGGCTGGTATTGTCATTAATTAATACAGCCTCTAGCCCAGGTTTTAAAGTATGTGTGTGCATGTGTACACGTACATACATACACATACAACAGGGATATGTAACTATACATATATTCCATCTCTCTTTTCTTTTGCTTCTTCAAGGACCATTCTCAGATGACACATATTTTGGGGGAAATCTCTCTACTTCCTGGTAGGAGCAGAGAAGAGATGGAATCTCCAGGCATACGAAAGAACTGTGGCCTCTCTTGTAATCCCTTAGCATTAATTTTTATAAGGGATGCACTCAAGTTTAAGTCCAAGACTTAGGTATTGTCATATGTTCTACACATTGGCCATTAGGTCGCAGGGCTCCCTATTTCTGGTTAGGGGTTCCCTTGATCACTATGAACCACGCACCTAACTTTTCACATCTGTCTTTCAGGAGGACATGGGGATCCTCTGTGCCTCTATACAGCTCTTGAAGGGAGGAATTAATTTTATGAAAAGGTCTATTTTCTTTCTTTCTCCCTTCCATGCTATCTTCCTTCTTTCCTTCTTATCTTTCTTCCTAATGAAAAATGGAATTAAAAGTCTCCAGAATTTTAAAGTTCTAC
Organism: Mirounga leonina; assembly: GCF_011800145.1. Lineage (NCBI taxonomy): Eukaryota > Metazoa > Chordata > Mammalia > Carnivora > Phocidae > Mirounga > Mirounga leonina. The sequence continues at coordinate 12,772,855 of NW_023270865.1, forward strand.
GCCAGAAAACCTGATTAAAAAGAAGGAAATCTAGGGGCACCTGGGTGGCTCAGTCGTTAAGTGTCTGCCTTCGGCTCAGGTCATGATCCCGGGGTCCTGGGATCGAGCCCCGCATCGGGCTCCCTGCTCCGCGGGAAGCCTGCTTCTCCCTCTCCCACTCCCCCTGCTTGTGTTCCCTCTCTCGCTGTCTCTCTCTGTGTCAAAAAATAAATTAAAAATCTTAAAAAAAAAAAAAGAAGGAAATCTATTTTAACCCAATTTGGCTTATATAACAGGAAAATCTGTCTTAAAATCATCACCTTTAGGAATGATTTTTGTTTTGTCCAAAAGCCACAAATAAAAAAAACAAATGTAAAATCTTACAGGATAAATATATTAACCGACTGAATTCCTTATGCTTCATAAATATTCAAAGGACACTGAATTTGATATACCAGAGTTATACAATATACTACTTAATCAGATATCCTGTTGATTAGAAGAAATGGGCTTTGCTTGATTCTTCCAAGAAGGTAAAAGCCTGTGTGTTTGCACTTGGCCGATTACAGAAGACTCCTTTTGTGAAAACAGGAATACTAAGCCATTTCCCCCAGACAATTGTATTACATGGTCGAAAGCATGGCAGTTGGCTTCCTCTATCATCAATTTTACTTATACAGAGTCTCTCTTTTTTTCCACTACTCTTCAAAGTGAGAAAGAAGAATGCACACCATTTCATCTGTATACAAACTCAGAATCAGAGAATAAGAAGTATTTCTGTTTTTAAGATTCAGAGTGATCAACTCTTTGGGCGATTACACAGGTTACAATGGGAAATGCAAAAATCTAGGGACCCACTGAAGCTTAATTTCACCCCACATTTATTCTGAGCCCTTCTTAGCAGCCTACATTTCTGCCTTAATTCATAGCTAACAGAGGTCAGATTCAGGGTTAATAGCCTGCAGCTCAACATTCATTAAGTCATTCACTGATCATTAAAACATCCTGAAAGAGCTTTGTGTTGAAGTTTTAATAGCAGCAATATATGGAGACTTGCTGTTCTCAAATACTAATAATGTTCTTTTATGACAGTAAGAAAGTATGTGCTAACATTAATCTTGATTACTAGTTCCTCTCTTTTTTTTTTAAATTTTTTTTTAAGATTTTAGTATTTATTTGAGAAAGAGAGAGGGATAGAGCACAAGCAGGGGGAGCAGCAGAGAGAGAGGGAGAAGCAGGCTCCCTGCCGAGCAGGGAGCCCGATGCGGGGCTCGATCCCAGGACCCTGGGATCATGACCTGAGCCGAAGGCAGACGCTTAACCGACTGAGCCACCCAGGCGCCCACTAGTTCCTCTCTCTTAATGTGAATTCAAAAACAAGTTTTTAAGAACACTTGTAGAAATGTGAGGTTTCATGCATCAGAACTTTCCGACCTAGGAGCTAACATCACGATTTTGAGGTTCAGTAAGCTCTCCCAGTGCTGACTGAACAAGGTATGGGAAATTGCCCTGGAGCCGGCTCGGAAGATTCCTCTAACCCTGGAGATCTCTCAGTCCATCCAACAGAAATTAGTTGAGCACCTAGGATGGAAAGGCCCTGGACTGGGCACACGGTGGTAAGCAAGACAGACATGATATTGTGGAATCCATATTACAGCCACCTAGAGAAATTCCCTGGTCCACATTAGATTGAAGAATCTGAATGGTAGAAGGAATTATATATAGGTCCATATGCATCATCAAGGATGGAGTTCAAACATATTACAAATGTTTTGTATGTATAGCTACTTGTATTAACTATAAAAGTATAAAATTAATAGTATAGATTATCTCTTGATACACACATAGGTTTGTAAATATATTTTTAAAGGACAGGAGGATGTGCACTTAAGAGTGGTTATATCCAACTTGGGGTAGGGGATCAGGGAGATGGAAGAGTCAGGAATAGCAATCAGGATGGTCAGAGGAGCCTTATTGAAGGGTTCCAAACTGTTCATGACAATGTTCTGGGAAATAACCAACACCACATTTCTTATGTTCCTGCCAAAAATAAATACACTGAATCTAATCACAAGGAAATGTCAGAAAAAGCCAAGTTAAAGAACATTCTACAAAATAACTGGCCTACAATATCAAGGTCATGGGAGACAAAGGAAGCTGAGGAACTGGCTAAAGAGACATGACAGCTAGGTGCAATGCCTGATCCTGGACTGGATTCTGAGCCAAACCCAAAAATACCTAGAATGACATTATTGGGACAATCGAACAACTTTGGGCCGTGACTGAAGTAACATTGTTGTATCAATGTTCAAGTTCTTGATTGTGATCCCTGGAATGTCCTTATTTGTAGCGAACACACATGAAATATTTTGGAGTAAACGAAATACTAAAACTTAGCCTCTGATGGTTCAGAAAAATCACTGCAGAGAAAGAGCATGCTACAAAGAAAGCAGGGAGGGAGTAAAGAAGGATGGAAGGAAAAGAAAAAGAAAAATAGAGCAAAAGAGGCAAAATGTGGGCAAGCACTTTATCTGGGTAGAAGACATGGAGTTCTTTGTGTTATTCTTCCAACTTTAAGTTTGAAATTATATCAAAAAATTTTACAAAGAAATGGTAATATATTCATATATCACCAGCATCATTGTGTTTAGTATCTACATAGGGAAAAAGAGACTAGAAGCAAAGATGCCAAAATGTTGACAGGGTTAATTGTGTTGGGAGTAGGTGTGATTGGGTTTTCAAATATTTTGTGTAGGGCACCTGGGTGGCTCAGTTGGTTGAGCAACTGCCTTCGGCTCAGGTCATGATCCTGGAGTCCCGGGATCGAGTCCCGAGTCGGGCTCCCTGCTCGGCGGGGAGTCTGCTTCTCCCTCTGACTCTCCCCCTCTCATGCTCGATCTCCATTCTCTCTCTCAAATAAATAAATAAAATCTTCAAAAAAAATATTTTGTGTAATGCTTTCTGTTTTTCAACTTTCTAAGAAAAGGAAAAATCTGAAGGACTTACAGAAGAGCCAGTTACATCTAGGCCTAGGTGAGGTTCAGTAGGGATTTTGGAGTCAGAACGAAGTTGGGATATCCTACAACTTCTCTCCTCTGTCAATATATTGAGGCCTCAGGGCCACTCTAGACCCACTCTGCCTGTCCAGGGCCTCGAAAATGGCCTTCAGGACCCGGTGTAGCACTTTCGTTGAGACCCCACTCAGAGTATACCTTGCACCTAAGGGTCAACTCCCCTGCCCAGCTGTCTGCCCTCAGATGCTGAATGGGGAGGTCTGCGAAGACCTTGGAGGCAGCCTGGGGGCCAGTTGGGCAGGACATTTCAGGATCCTGGGGCCCAGGGGTGATTCCAGGTGTACATGGGGACCAGCTGGGCAGGGCATTTCAGGATCCCAGGGCCCAGAGCAGGATTCCAGGTGCGCATGTCTCCTTGATGCTGCGGGTGCCTCGCCCTGGGGGAGAGGTGCACCCAGAGGTCAGAGTGGGGACTTGTGCAGGGGGCCGGGGTATAAGGGTGCTCCCCTTACTGACACAGGGGCAGCTAGGGTGAACAACAGGATAATCCCGCTCCTCCTGTTGCTGAGAACTCCTGAGCCTCTAATCACAGTTCCCTGGGCCTCCACCTATTCCCCAGGATTCCTCCCCGTGTTTCCTCTCCCGCTTTCTCTCTCCTTTGTTTCTCCTATTTTCCACCTCCTTCCTTTTAACATTTGGTTCCCTTTCTTCTTTTCTCCTTCAGTGCTACCTCTGCTTAGATGTCCAGCAGAACCCCTGGCCCCAGGGTGGTATGCAAAGTAAGAGTTTCCAAAGTAAGAGTTGCCGCTCAGATGAACTTCTATTAGTACAGGTACCATTTGGGGGGATCTTCATATGACAGAGGCCTCCAGCTCATAGCCTATTCATCTGTTTACTGATTCCTTCTGCCTACAGGTCTTTGTTAAGTGCATACAATTTGATGCATAGCAATAAAAGCACACAGTCTCTTCTCTCTTTTTTTTAGTATAGGAGAGAGCATATAACCCATCTATTCCAGGTCACAAGGATTAGCGAGAATATTGAAGTGGAAACTGAATAGTGGAAATAGGAACAAATGGAAATAATTGAATGTAGACTACTTTTTAAAAAAGATTATTTATTTAGAGAGAGAGCGTGGGGAGGGGCAGAGAGAGAGAATATCCTAGCAGACTCCCACTGAGAGTGAAGCCCAACTTGGGGCTTGATCCCATCAGCCATAAGCGATGAGATTAGGACCTGAGCTGAAACCAAGAGTCCAACATAATCAACTGAGCCACCCAAGTACCCCAAATGTAGACTAGTTTTTTTTTTTTTAATATTTTATTTATTTATTTGACAGAGAGAGAGACAGCGAGAGCAGGAACACAAGCAGGGGGAGTGGGAGAGGGAGAAGCAGGCTTCCCGCTGAGCAGGGAGCCCGTTGTGGGACTCGATCCCAGGACCCTGGGATCATGACCTGAGCCGAAGGCAGACGCTTAACGACTGAGCCACCCAGGCGCCCTGTAGACTAGTTTTTGAAAAATCTTCCCTGACAGCAAACTTATTTCCAGGAATATCAGATGCAGCAAAATAACATTTAAACAACAATAATTTAGATAACTCGTTGGAAAATCATTAACTGGAGCCCAAGACACACTCAGAGGAAGGAGTCACCCAGGCAGGAAACATTGTACTCCACTACTATCTCATCTTATGTGCTCTCAGACAAGCCACTTAACCATTCTAATCCTTAGTCCCCTTTTCTGCAAGACTGAAATACTTACACATGGCTCACAGAAATAGCACAAGGTTGAAATTACATTTATGTATGTAAAGGTAACAATAAATTGAAAACAGAGATGCAGTTAGTAGTTATTATAAATTGTTATTCCTATTAAGTATATACTCAATAATTAAAGGATCTAAGCTTCTAAAAATTTGGTCAACCTTTATTGAAAGCTTATTTAATACTCTTTTATAGACAACTGTTTCAATTTATTTCCTAATTTTATAGATCATGAATATAGAACTTGGAAAACTGAACCTTACAAAACAGTTTAAACATTTAACTATTATTTGAATTTTTGATGGATTAAAAAGCATGTGGTTAGCCTTTCCTCTTTTCATATTTATGAACTCATGGTATAAACATTTCAACATGAAACTGGACTGGTATTTTTCTTAGCTCATTAGAGTCAGCAGCCTCTTCAATAATTTGAACTTTTTGTATACAGGCAAAAATGCAGCTAAGTTTTCATTAGACAATCTTTTTTTAAATAATTGCCATCAATTATTTTCTTCCCACTGAGGCAAGTTACTGTGAAGTCATTAAAAAGGAAAAGAAAGTCATTCAAAAAAAAAAACAGTGGCCAAGTCATGCATGGCTTCCTGTCCTCTAAAGACAGACCACTGATGAGCCATAGGGGTAGAGCAGAGAAATGGCAAGCTAGTCCCTTGATGATCAGGTCCATGTTTGCAAAGGGGTGACATCTGTACTCTGATTCTGGACATAAATAATGTATATTTATAGTACTCAACAAAGACATCAGCTCTTCAGTGGTGTCATACCAGTCCCATGATATAGGTGAGTTACATTCATAATATGTTTATTGACCACTATACACTTATTAGAATGCCCAAAATCTAGGGGTGCCTGCCTTCGCCTCAGGTCATGATCCCAGGGGTCCTGGGATTGAGCCCCGCGGGAAGTCTGCTTCTCCCTTTGTCTGCTGTTCTCCCTTCTTGTGCTCTCTCTCTCTCTCTCTCTCTCTCTGACAAGTAAATTAAATCTTAAAAAAAAAAAAAGAATGCCCAAAATCTGAAACACTAAGAAAACCAAATGCTGGTGAAAATGTAGAATGACAGGAATTCTCCTTCTTTGTTGGTGGGAATGCAAAATGGTACAGCCACTTTGCAAGACAGTATGGCAGTTTCTTGCAAAACTAAACATACTCTTACCAAATGATCCAGTATTTGTGCTACTTATTATTTACCAAGAGGAGGTAGAAATTTATGTCTACACAAAACCTACATGTGGATGTTTATAGCAGCTTTATTTATAATTGCTGAAACGTGGAAGCAACCAAAACATCCTTCAGTAGGTGAATGTATAAATAAACTGTGGTATATCCAGACACTAGAATATTATTCAGCACCAAGGAGAAATGAGCTATCAAGCCATGAAAAGACATGGAGGAAACTTAAATGCATATAACTAAGTAAAAGAAGCCAGTCTGAAACAGCTATCTACTGTTTATGTACCAATTATATAACATTCTGGAGAAAGCAAAACTATGGAGACAGTAAAAAGATTAATGGCTCCCAAGGGTTGGCAGGGAGGTGGTTGGAGGAGGGATGAATAGGCAGAGTACAAAGGATTTTTAGAGCAATGAAAATACTCCATATGATACTATAATAATGGATATGCATCATTATACTTTTGTCCAAATCCATAGAATGTATCATACCAAAAGTGAGCCCTTATATAAACTATGGACTTCGGGTGATTATGATGTATCAGTGTAGGCTTATCAATTCTAAGAAGTGTATCACTTTGGTGGGAAATGTTGATAATGGAGAAGGCTATGCCTATGTGGGGGCAAAGGATATATGGGAAATCTTTGTTCCTTCCTCTTAATGTCACTGTGAACCTAAAACTGCTTTTAAACAAATAGTATTTTAAAAAACTCATTTTCTATCTATACATATATTGATATACATACATATGTGTATAGAGAAAGAGAGAGAGAACTTACCATGTATTACTATTAGGCACACATACAACTATTTATTGAGCACTTATTATGTGCAGGCATTGTTACTGGTGCTGGGGAATATAGCAGTGAATCATCCTAAGAGTAATGGCAATCTTGGAAAGAACTAAAGCAAGTGAGTGACAAGATCTCAATTCCATGTTACAAATGAAAAATGGACTAAAGGGCGGTAGGATTGGAGACAGCAGGCAGGTGGGAGCTATGTCCACTTGAGAAATGAGGAGGTCTGGATCAGCTCAGGTGCCCTAGTGTGAGGTTTGGATTAGAGAAAGACGAGGATGGCAGAATCAGCAGGACTTGAAGGCTGGCTTAAGGGAAGTGAGGGAGACCAAGGAACTTGTTTGCCAATCAAGAGTCAAGTTCCTTTCAGCTTTTGTTATGACTGAATGTTCATGTCCCCTCACATCCATATGTGGAAACCCTAACACCCAAAGTGACAGTATTTAGAGGTAGGCAGGGCCTTAGGGTGAAACCTAGGTTTAGAAGAAGTCATGAGGAATGCAGTACCCACAACAGGATGAGTGTCCCTAGAAGAGAAAGAGACCAGAGCATTCTCTCTCTCCACCATGTGCAAACACAGCAAGAAGACAGCGGTGTGCAAGCCAGGAAGAGAACCTCACCAGGAACCAAATCTGAAGGTCCAACCTTGATCTTGGACTCCCCAGCCTCCAAAACTGGGAGAAATATATCAGTTGTTTAAGTCACCCATTCCATGGTATTTTGTTCCATCAGCCCAAGCAAACTAACATAGTTTATAAACGTAACATCCATGCCCATAGCATCTTTCCTTCCCTGAGCTTTTTTTTTTTTTTTTAAGATTTTATTTATTTATTTGTCAGAGAGAGAGAGAACACACTAGCAGGGGGAGCAGCAGACAGAGGGAGATGGAGAAGCGGACTCCCCACTGAGCAGGGAGCCTGATGCGGGATTCAATACCAGGATCCTGGGACCACGACCTGAGCAGAAGGCAGATACTTAACCGACTGAGCCACCCAGGCGTCCCCCTTGAGTGGTTTTATATTCATGTAATTGCCACTGGTTCGAAATAATTAATAATTACAATGTAATTAAGTGCTTCATTTTCAAAATAGTTTGCAAGAATATGTTGACTGCAATGAATCTGCATTTTTTCCTTTTCTTTACATAATGCCTTCATGGCATTCTCTGTCCGCTCTCTAGCATTTCTGTGAAGCTCTCACTTCGGACAGTGTTCTGACATCTGCGCTCCAATTCTAAAATGTTAGTCTCTCCCACATGGGGACAGACGTAAATTCAGGTGTGGTTCGAGCACACCCATACTACAAAAGAGAAGTTATTGAAAACAACTGTCACAGATGAATGACTGTATTTATAAACATTGCTCAAAAATAAATACCTAGTATTACAGAAACACTAAATTTTATTTCAGGATTCACTGATGTTCCTATCCTTGTTAAAGTTGAGAAATAAATCTCTATGAAAGATAACAGCAAACAATTTTGGAGTATATGCCTCAAGAGAGAGGCCCCATTCTTTCACGGAGATGTGTCAAGGCTAATGGATATAGTCAAAGGTTAAACTTCAGGACCCTAGACTGGGTTTGATTCATGCTGTTCTGTAACTGCATGCCCGTGGCGACCCTAGTTGGTTAGTACATTGTGCTAATGAGGCCGGCGGCAAAAGTTCAAATTCCCAGGCAGGCAATTTGTTTTTCTCTGCTGGTGGTTATGGCTGTAACACCTATCCCAAGTCAGGCAACACCAATGTGTGTCAATTGTCACAATGTCAAGAGAAAGTGCAAATGGCTTAATGAAAATCTGTCCTTTCCATTAGAAAAACATCTCAAAGCACATCCACAGCTAATGGAGGGATAGTGGTGTCACCTTCAAACACAAAGCGTAGAACATTCCTCATATTACAACAACAAACAAAATTCCTGCCAGAAGCAAGTCATAAATGTCACCAAGAATGATGATCTTACATTAGATTCCACATGAATAATTTCTTCATTTTTCATCTATGACCAAACAGCACTAAATTTGCCATTAAGTAAAAACTGTGTGAAGTGCGCATTTACCTGCTTCCTTCCTGTCTCCCAAAATTGTTATGAGAATGAATCAGATAGCATCTTGGAGGCATTTTAAAATGATAAAATATTAATCCAAATGATTCCCCTTCTGACTCAGAGGGGGAGTACATGTATTGAGTTTTCACAATACAAAAGCAACAGGTAATGTGCAATCAGCCTGAACAACAGTCAATTCAGAAAAGGAAACCAGGATCTCAAGTCTGCTTTTTGAGTGGAACAGTTGAGGAAGTTAATGGTCAATCGGTAGCATGATGTAGACAAAACCTTAGCTAGTTCTGACATAATCATTTTAGAGGTTCTGTTTAGCAATGAATACTGTTGAATAGAATTCAGAAGATGGTCAGTCCACCTTAAAACCCAGCTAGGGGGCTCAATGACTTTATATATAACAATTCTCACTGGAACACAGATGCACTTGTAACACGGGGGGGCTCTCCTTGGTATGAAAGCCTGCAAGAGATAGCTGATTGGTCAGATATACAGGTGCATCCTCAAATAAAGGAAGAAAAACAGAAGGGATGGGAAATTATGCAGGTCTACGGTCTGGCAATCAGATCTGTAGCCCTCTGAATCCAGAACCAAAATTCTAGAAGCCACCCTTGAATTGTCCTTCTTATGCATACATGATCATTCACTTCAATGGCTTTCACACATGTCTAATCCTTCTACTTCCAAAGTGTTACTCAGATCCCTGCATTTCATTCCATCCCCTTTGACAGCATCTTCTACCTAAATTATGTCACCAACAGGGTCACTCGTGTCATCTAGGGTTTGTCCTTCCATTCTCTTATCCATATTGCTATAAGAGGGATCCTTAAATAAAAGCAATATGCTTCAAAACCCATAGTGGCTCCCCACTGCCCTTTAAATACAGTACAGTTGCCTTAAGATAGTTTGCAAAGCCCTCAACAATGGGACCTCATTTCATACCTTCCCCCGCTCCATATTCCCACATATTCTCTGCTCTCACAAAGTGCCATTCTTCCTCTCAATTCCAAAACTCACACATGTTATTCCCTCTGATGAATCATTCTCTCTCCCACCCCCCCAGATCACTGAACTCCTATTCACCCTTCAGAAACCAGCTTAAAAGTCTCTCTCTCTCCCCTTCTTGAGGAATCTCCTTGACCCCAGAACTTGGTTTCACTGCCCTGTTTTCTGTACATACTTAGGTAATCAGTCATTGGGTACCTATACCTTCTGTTACCCCTGTAATGAATATTCATCATACTAATTATAGCAATCAATTTAGATTTTGTCTTTCCTGCTAAGCTCCAAGCTCAGGGAAGCAAAGACAGGATTCCTTTATTCACCTGTATTTGTAATGAGACCAAAAGCTCTGTGAGTGTAGGAATTTCTTTTATTTCTACCATATCCCCAGCACCTACAGCAGTATGGGTAATAACAAACATGAAATACATTCTTGTTGAATAAATAAATGAATGGTAGACACTCAGCATATGTTTGTTTAAAAGAATCCAGTAAGGAAATTCAAGCCCACACAGAGCTTTACTTAAAAAAAAAAAAAAAAAAAAGGACCTCCAAACAATCAAAATTATAAGAAATATTTAAAAATCAGAATGGTGATGATTTAGTTACTATTTTACATCGGGAGAATAATCTATATGTGTTATTTGCCCAGGACTCTCTCCCTCATAGCTCAGATATCAAGACGTTATTCCATAATCACAGAATTAATTTTTAAAAGATTAAATGTCCTAAAGGACACACCTACCAAGCCAGGGACATTGGAGGCACTGTATTCCTCCTTTCTACATATTACTAACTGATGGGCACCCTGGCGGTAGGGTGTCAGGAGATGATCGAAATTTTTCCAAAGAGGCAAAGATTGTTGTTCAATGTTGTTCAGTACTGCTCCTCAATGCTCAATCCTTCGAGGAAGAATATTTGTTTATGGTCAATGCATGAGCAACAATTTCCTCTTTTGCAAAGGGGATTAAACTATAAGCTCTCTAAAGCCTCCTTCAAATTTAGTATCCTTTCAAAATCATAGAAACTAAAAGTCAAATAAAGTCATGAGTTTTGCCATTGAAGGATCATTGAGGGGCACCTGGGTGGCTCAGTTGGTTATGCATCTGCCTTCGGCTCAGGTCATGATCCCAGGGTCTTGGGATGGAGCCTGCTTCTTCCTCTCCCTCTGCTGCTCCCCCTCCTTATGCTCTCTCTCTTTCTCTCTCTGTCAAATAAATAAATAAAATCTTTTTTAAAAAAAGGATCATTGATACGTTTCTATATATAACCAGAACTAAAGTCCTAGAACGAAGAGTCTCACGATCCTTCTTTCTGTGCCTTCCTGATCACACTCTGGGAGAATCAATGAGTTTCTGTCAATTGGCCTAATTAGAAGTTAGAAGGTCAAGCTCAAGAGGGAAAATACGTAATTCTTACTTTTACATTGGAGCATAGGTTGTAATGAATAGCTTTTCTAAAAAAAAAAAAAAAGTTAAGTGCTTTCCCCTACATGTTTACAACAACAGCCTTTTCCTTCTCTCTGAACATCCAAAGCTGAAACATGACCTGGTATACAAAGAGAGGTGGCCTCACTTGCTACAGCAAAGTAGATAGCTTTTTTTTTTTTTTTTTACTTTTTAACATAATCAGATATCTAGAATGATGAAGGAAAATGTTTCCCATCACTATATGGGGTGGTAAATTTAGTAATAGAGTTTCTAGAATGCCAGACTCCTGTAATACACATTTGGTCTTTCTTCCTTCTCCCTCTGCCCTGTCAACAAGAAGGATGATCTGGGAATGCAGCCAGACAAAGGAAACCCACCCAGAGTAGCAAAGAAAAAGAAATTAGCTTTAATTAAAGGTAGAGAGATTTCATCTGGGCCTAAGGGGAAACTCTTGATCTTTGCTATGATTAAATATAGCAGGCCAATCAGATTCATGAAATTTCTATCCTGGGGGAATTTTCTATAAAGGCTAAAAAAACCCCCAAAAAACTATTTTCTGCCTGGGGTCCTTCATTTTTCATGCATTCATTCCTTTGATAGAAACAACTGATTACCTAAGGACTGATTACTTAAATGTACAGAGCATATTTCTGAGCCAAAAGATAGGAATCAGGATCATGTGGTTTCTTCAGGTTTGTGTCATTTCTCAAATGTTATAAAGCATTCATGAATATGCATATGGAGAGGATAGCGAAAGGAAGATTATCCAGAAAAACATTTTTACACAAAGGGATGAATCCTGTTGCTGACTATCAGATATGGCTCTTTGCGATAAAGAACATTTCTGAGAAATGGGTGTAGATTATCCTTTGTAATTTATTTCAGAGCGGAAAATGACATCTGGGGGAATGAGCTCTCCATTACCAAAGTTATCCAAAAACTTTAGTACATCAGGTACTAAAAGAAATTTACATATTTTGTTTGAAGAGAATACCTCTAAAGGGTGTCTTCTATGAGAACAAAACGGTTGCCCAACTGTTGAGCAGAAATGTTAATTGGAGACACCCTAAAAAACAGAAAACGAGTCAGGTCCATTGCTATGTGTGCATGCACACACATGACCCCCCACACACATTCACACACATACACACACAATGGGGAAAGAACTAGACTCAATTCCAAAGTACTAGTTTGATTTCTATTTTTAAAATTGTGTAAGATCATACCAAATTCATGTTTAGGCACCTCAAAGAAGAGAACACCCAGGGGTGGTATTCAACAACCTAACAGGGCCCAGGTACCAGCTAATCAGAATGGGTTGGAGCAAGATTCCAGTAGCCCCTTGCTATGCCATGTGTTGACCCTTATTTGCTGGATCTGGGGATATCCAGCAGGACCTGAGGGGAGAGTCAAGGAAACTGGGGGCAGGATAACTTAGAGGGAGACTTTGGAACTGGCTATCTGTCAAATGTTTCAGAAATATTTCCCTATTTTCACAAGCAATGCTACCATACTAGGGTCCTAAGGGTTAGCTATCAGCAGTCCAGGGCACAATCACTAGAGTGAATCCAGATACTGAAACCCCCACCACACCAACCTTCCCCTCTGACAGTGAGTTTGAAGGGAAGGAAAAGAGAGGGGCAACCCACCTTGCTTTATATAGGCTCTTTGTTCTCTTCTACATGACAAAGCCATTAATAAGTGGAGATACAGGGCGCCTGGGTGGCTCAGTTGGTTAAGCATCTGACTCTTAATCTCAGCTCAGGTCTTATCTCAGGGTTGTGAGTTCAAGCCCCACGCTGGGCTCCATGCTGGGTGTGGACAAGGAAGGAAGGAAGGAAGGAAGGAAGGAAGGAAGGAAGGAAGGAAG